>NC_079882.1:2121212-2424242 GCF_029227915.1 Hydractinia symbiolongicarpus | reverse complement strand
AAATGGCACTGTTGTTATAGTTGGTTTTTTAAACCAGACTATCCTTTTTAGTCAAAAAGATTCATATTCACTGGCCTTAATTCTCCTTGGCCCAAATGTTTCACTCTATTTTTCGTCATCAATGCTAAATTCATCAGGATGGCTTGATATTATTTTGCACGATGAGTTTTTGGTCTGAGTTTTAATAAAAAAGGGTAGTCATAATGTCTATTGTGACTAATTTAATTAACAATGCCTAAGCTACTGTGGGTGATTACAGGGTATATAGCCTTTCAATAGCGCTGTTTGCAATGCGAAGACATATTAGAATGTTATATTATCGCTCGGGCAACACAGCAATCTTAAAATGTCGCAACAATAAGAAAAATTCGCGTATTTTAGTGTTGTTGAAAGGAGATTTAGGACCCCATGTCTTTGTAACACGACATCATACAATACCTAATCTTTTCTTGAATGCTTATTGTTAGGTAATTTGTTTTAGAAATATGTATTTTTACATGCAGTGAAGTGTTGAACTAATTTTCTTGTGGTTCATTATAGAAAACATAAAAAGAACAAGACACAGTTTAAATGGCAGACTGCCTTTATCTGATATGGTTCCTATTGTTGCTTGAAGTCATTGTACCAGTGCATGTAAGCCTATTTCTGTAAAATGTGTTGTGTGTTTGTCTTTATTTTTTATCAATTTTGATCTTATCACGGGGATTCTATAGCTTAAGAGAATCCGTAGGATAATGAGCGTGATTTTATTTTTGCTTGCTCTAAGTTCGCGTATAGAATTCACTTGAAAACATTCTGACTACGAATTTATATAGTTTTCCTTTTTTTTCGAGACTTAAATGCATATAATTTGGAGACATTGATAAACTTGTATGTTGTGTATAATTTTAGCTATATTTAAAGAACGATACAGTCCATTCATCCCAAGGTATTTATGAATATCCTTTCTTTTGTTTATAATAATTTTTTTATTTACAATTAATTTTTGTTTTTTTTCATGTACATTAATAAACTATTTATGGTTTAGATCACAACTTAACGTGCGATGCTGCCTATTTTAAAAACCAGTACATGGACAAATGTAAGCGTGCCGATATTTATTTTGATAGACACACGTTTTTAATTTTGTAGTTGTTTTTGTTTTCGTCAATAACATACCCTTTTTCAATTTTCTAAGTAATGACGTGTCTGTGCTTACACCCGCCATTACCTTTTGCTTTATGATAGTCTTATGCTACCATTTTTTAGTATGTTTTTGATAAGAGAGCCCATGTCATCAGGGAAATACCAAGAAAACATTTTAAAATCTCTGAGAAAGATATTTACGCAATAAAGAATACCAAAAAAACTGATCATTTGAACTATTGCGTGACTGATCCAATACTTTAACCATTACAATATATTTACTGTTTCATTTAAGAAGTGCAAAAAAGCTTTCTGCTTAAATATGCAACAGAATTACAACCATACTGTTTGACAAAAACAAACGTAAAAATTCATACGATAATGTTCTTTTCAGCAATATTTATTGGCAATGACACACGCAACCAACTTGCTCAAGCTTGCGCTCATCAGAATTTGAAGTGTGATAAAGCAGTGTTGGAAGCATCATTCCTTCATAACGGATCATACCTGATGCTTTTAGTGTTTAGGGATAACATGATAGACAACAAAGGTGAATAGTTACTACATTTGTGGTATATTTTCTTAATCTTAATATTTGGGTTAAATATTGGGGACTTAGTCAATGCAAAGTTTTCTTATGTTAGATTGCTGGGGGTATCTTATTAATATATGGACGCCTACTTCATATAAACAGATGTACATCCCAAGAAACAAGGTATGAAACATATACCTATTTCCTTCTACATTCCAAAAATGTATGCATATATTAATGCCAACAAAATCAATTTTTTGGTTAATTGAAAAAAAATTTTGGTTATTTGAAAAAAGAACAAACCTTACTTATTTTAGTTTTTTTTAGAGTTCCAAGACCCATTACATATCAAATGCGATTATGTTAAAACCAAGCCAAAAATATGAAGCAGACATAATTTCCCTTCCTACAATGGTTAGCAGAAAATTAGAATATACATCTCTTGGTAAGATCCAGCTAGGATAACTTTTTAAAAATAAAAAAATTCACTCCATAAGTTACTACACAGGAGCTAAGAAACATTTTTGTGCATGGTTAATTAAATTTTTTGCTTCTTTTCTAGATGAATGTGGAGAGGAAATGGTGTTAAGTGTTTACAATCGTAAGATTTTTATTTATTTTTACACCGAAAGTTAAAAGAAGGGCATTATGTGTTTCCAAATACTGTTTAAATATAGTTATTGTAGTGCTGGTTTTATTTGTGAAATTTTATGTTACTAATATTGCTATTTTTATTATAGACATTGCCAATGCACAATAATAACTACTACAATTACCATTTTTATTTAGAAAGTGTAAAAAACCTTGAAGAGAAGTGCAAAGGTACGCAAATACATCTTTCTTAAATCCTACACAGTTTTTAAATCCTACACCGTTTTCCTGAACGTTTATTAATACGTCTGTACAAACTGGTAGTTTATAAAGGTATTAGCTGTTTATGTTCACATGTTCCTATCTTTAAAATGTCCCCACTAGAAATTTTTTTCTTGCTTAGAAACGTGTGACAAGGAATAATAACAACTTTTATCTATATAACGTTGATTTGTCTACGTTGATATGATTGCAGGTGTTTTTGCTTAGGTTATGCCCAAATCGAAACAAATACTGCCAACAGCATTGCTACTCGAATTTGCTACGAACATCCTAAATCATTTAGTCAACGAATTAAACTTTTATCAACTATGGACTGCGATGGAAAGCTTCGACCTGTACCATCCGTAACATATAAAATAAAAAATACGCAAGACATTTTATACGTAGTTCTTGGAATCTTAGTGTTTCTCCTTGTGTTAGCGGTTGCGGTTTTTCAAATGCTAAAACGAGGTGTTCGTTATGGAAAATGTCTTTTATTCCCGAGGAGACTAAAGCCACTTCAACGTGATGAATGTGCTCTCAATGGTAAGTTCAGCGGGAAAGTTTGCCGAACGTTTTATATACAATGTTATCGGGATATAATAATGGGCTACGTCTGCATATCTCCCTGTGACTTCCGCAAATTAGATTATACTTTTCACAATATATTTTAACAAAGTTTACAAAACTTATGGACAGGTCATTGTTTACGTCATCAGTATTCAAATGACAAATGTTCACCATTGTATTTCTGACAAAGTGGATATTTTCACGGGATTATCTAGTAGTATACATTAATATACTAGACATTAACCCATGAAAAATCTACGGGCATTGGTCTGTGAAATCATTGCGAGTATTGACGCAGTTAACATTGTAATTCAAAGATAAACGCATAGAGAGAATTATAATACAGATGCAGGTTGATTATTTGCCCAGCATCAAACACCTGAAAGGCTGTAAGCCTACATAACTATAATTCAGAACTTACCTTTTTTAGATCAGCAGAAATCAGTATTAATACTACATCGTCCAGGATGTGATATTCTCGAAAAATTTATTCGTGATTTTGCATATGTGCTAACAGTTTGTGGTGTTGAGGTAAAGGTGGCATTGCTGGAGCAGTCAACGTTGGATAATGAAGGTGGCATAGCTTCATATCTGCAAAGAAATCTACAGTCATGTGATTACATATTTACATTATTAACAGAGCAAAAAGAAGGTATAAATAAAGTAAAAGAGACTTGTTTTAAACCGATTTTTAAAATTAGACTAATATTATAAAAACTACATCAGATGACAACATGCGCAAAATATCAAAAATCTTATGTTGCATAAGTGTTTGGGTATTAGTTTTTATTTCTTTTCCCTTTTTAGAACCTCCTTTACTGAAACATAAACCGTACGAATTTGCTCTTCAAATCATCAGTGGAATAGCATTAAATACCAATAATTGTTCTAGATATTTCCCACTTTACTTATCCTCTTACCAAGAGACAGTGAGCTGGTTTCCAAGTTTTTTACTTGCTGCTAAACATAAAGGATTTAAAATACCAGATGATTTTAAAGACGTTATAGCATTACTATCTCCAAGTGTGGATGAAAATACAATAGAGAAAAAGAAAAACCATAATCGTATTATATTTAAACGCATGGAAACTTTATCAAAAAAATATCTCGAAGAATCTCACCAAGAATGTTATGGGGAAAAATGCAGAAAGGTAAAACTTTAGATTTAATTGTGAACTGGAAGAATAACCGTTTTAGTACATATATCTCCTTTACAAGGATTATCAGAATCAAAGTTTTGATTACAAACTGTCCCCGTAACAATCTTTCTGTGTTTACCTCGTCAGAACATTTGTTTTTATGGTTAAGGTGGACAATGGCGTCACATTATTTCAAAATTTCACCACAAAAAAAACAAAAAAACTTGAGGTTCTATAACGTCTTAATTAACTCTCGTATCGGCCCTCTTTTACACGTTGTTTCAAGGGGTAAACATTTTAACGCAGCGTAAAAGGGCCTGCGTGAAATGTCGCACTATAGGGTAATTTACAGAGGGGAGCTTTCTAACTTAAGTCGCCCTGCGGGAAACAATAAGGTTCACTAATTTATTTTGACCACATTGATAGAGTCTGTTGGTTGATTAGTTCAAGATTATTTTATTGTTTATTTTAAGGGAGAAGTTTACATCAGCAGAAGTAATCTGTCATCAATATGGTCATCTACAATCAATTCAAGATGTTCATCTTTCACATCAATAGCATGCGACATAAAACCTGAACTGCTGGTTAACAGCAAATTAGATATTCTAGGTTTTCACAAGTCGAAGCAATTTTGGCGAAACAAATATTACAGTTACGACAATATACTGACTAGGGTAAAAGAGGAAGATGTTCCGTTTGGTGCAGTCTAATTTTCATAATCATCAAAAATTATTTATTAAAGTAATAAATATTTATCAATGTAAAGAGATGTAAAAGATGTAGATTTCAATTTGGTCTTTGAATCAATGACCGGGTTAATGTGTATAAATTTATAAATAGCTTAATAGATCTGTTAATAGAGAAATATACAGCAACGGATGGATCTGTTTATTCGTTAGAAGTAATAAAAGTGATGTAAATACCTTGCAAGTTTGAAAAATTTTTTTGCTAATAAGAATAAATATAATCCACAAGTACACCCTTAAACTTAAATCACAGAATATGCTTTTAATACGAAATCACCTTGTATTGAACTTTTAAAGGAGAAGCGTACTGCTCTGCGGCAATGGTCGTCTGGCCCTCACTGTAAATCAATTTTGTTTATATCTTTGTAAGTGCTGAATTATTAATAATTGAATACTTTTACACATTTGCCCAACAAGTAGCTAAATTAAAAAATAACAGGATATATTTCTCTTTATTGTGATTGTCACGGGTCAATGTACACAGTGATTTAACAATAAAATTTGGCGCCATCGCATGATAACAAACTTTATCGTTCGCTTTTGTAGTTTATATAGTAGTAGTGGTGAAAAATTTTTAAACAAGTGACAAAATATTAGGTTAACGAAAAATTAAAGCTGTCTGAGATATGAGTAGATGAATAATTTAGGTCCATGTAGTTTAAAGGGAAACTAAGGTCAAAAAAAAATGTTATTAAAAAAAAATTAAGAACGTTGTATAACATCTAAATAAACTATTGAAAAAAAAATTAACTCTTAATTTTCATTATTTAGGCTGTTTTAGCCCATTAAAGTTCTAAGGTTTTCTGAAATTAACCGTGTACTCCATTCACGGTTCCTCGTGAACCATACAGAATTATGACGTATGAGCCGCGAGACTCAAAATCACTTAGACATGGATAGCAGCGAAGAAAGTAGTTGTGCTAGTGAACATAGCGAAGTATATAGTTCTGAAACAGATGAAAGTATTTGCAAAGGGTGTTATGATAACGAACCTGAATATACTGAAAGTCAGTTGAAAAACATTTGTTCATCAAAAACTGCGAATGATATTTCAGACGACGACGAAGATGAGGATTTAGACTCAAGCAGGTTAGAAAACTTACATTGGTGTAAGTGTAAAAAATGTGATATACACGAGTTAATGACTGTTGCAGAATGCAAGTGTTGTTTGGAGTTTACAACTTTACTGGGAGAAAAGCTGGAAGAGAATACATGTATTACCTTGCATAAAGATTTTAATATTCTTTGTTTAAATCGCACCGTATTAGAGACAGCAAGCATTAGACATCGCAGATATCAAAATAATTTCAAGGATATAAAATCTTTTCAAAACAAGTAAGCTTATTATTCTACCTTTCAAAACAAATATAAAATATTACTTCATATGCGAAAAAAAAATGCGTTCTTTATCTACATAAAAGTTCGTTTACTGAATGTGAGTCAAAGAATATTTAAAAATATATATACAACATTTTGTAACGCCTAGGTTCCACAACAACAAAACATATTATATTCTTTTTAGACAACTACGCTTTTCAGCATACAGACAATATACGGCTTGGGTGCATTACTATGAAACACTGGGAAAAGGATGTAGAGTTGTTATACCGGCATGCGTTGTGAAAAAAATTCGTGAAAGTTTCCCAGAAAAAGATGGAAAATATACAGAAAATATACAAGCCAAATTTCCTTGTTCTTATAAAAAAAAGTGTATAACAAACAAATCAAATCTACTTAGAAAATCGTTTTACTTTTTTATTTTTTTCAAGTATACTCAATTTTTCTGGACGATCTGTATACGCAATATTCCTTGGAGTGTCAAATCTGCCTTCTATATTTTCTACTTTCTTGTAGATGTTTTGGCCATCTAGTTTTCGTTGCACTACCTCCATAAGCAACTTTTCAATAAAATCATGAGATTTTGCTTCCATGACTGGCTTCGCAATCCACTCCTTTGAAAGTTTACTTGATAAATATCGCCATCTCTTCTCGCCCAAAGCGCCGCAACCACTTCTCTCCTTAGTGATAACAGCCTGCTTTCTGTCTACGTTACAGTTGTGATCGAGAATAGCTAAATTTACCCGCGAGGCCATCACGTTCAATTCAAATTCTTGGCGTTTGGGTGCATAACAATTTATCAGGGAATGGAATACTTCCAAACTTCCAGTGTGATAAGGTTTCGTCAAATGTACCATGTCATTTAGGTTTTTCGCATCCATTATCACCTTCTCCAGGTTATTATAAGCAGGACTATCCTTTTCGATCCACTTTTTTCGTCTTACTTGTTCTTTAGTGTAACTTTTATGAGCACAACGCTTATATTTTTTGTAGCATTTGAATTTGTGACGGTTTGTCACGTGGTGTAACAATGATTTCCACATGTCCACTAACTTTTCTGCATCTCCATCACAATTTTCAGCACACCAAAATAGGTGATTACCGACGGGTTTGATCCATTCCTGCAGAATTTTACATCCCTTTCTTAGGCCAAGTGGTCTCAGTTTTGATTTAATGTTTTTCGCAAAATGCCATGGATCAAATTTATGGCTGATATCGTTCCTTTCTACACGCAGCCATTTTGCAAGTTGCCTATTGCGGTCGGTAGCTACAGTATTAACTTTGTATCCATCTTCCTCTAATTCAGCAAGACAGTTCTTGAAGCCCTGTAATTCGAGTGGTGCCGAACCTTTTCCTTTAGAAACTTGTATAGTTGAGGTGGCAATGATTTTTTTTGTTGTAGGAGACTGGCACGAATAAGTACAATATTTTGCTGATTTACCAGGTGAATCAAATCTTCCATCACCAAGAATGGCGTTGTCCGTACCATTTGATTCAAGACGCGCTTCTTTGATGCATTCTTGGAATTGTTTGTTGACAGTGGGAATAACAAGTGTTCTCTGTATAGAATAAAATGTTGTGTGATTGATGAAATTCATTCCAGCAAATTCTAATGGCTTTCGTATCCTATCATATGTTTCACCAGAAAAGAAAATTGTCGCAGACAATAGCAAATTAAATGCTGGTAGTTTCCCGAGTAGAGGCTGGGTATTCCATTTGAAGACATGAGTGTGCAGCAAACATGTGAATTTACAATGCATACTTGTGCCGACATGGCTTTTTTCAACGGTGACTGAGGAGTTGCATTCAGGACATCGAACAAAACTAAATAGTTGTTCCAACATGCTTTCGTAAACTACAAACTTTTTTGCTTTTATAAGATCTATTTCATCCTCCTCCATGTCGTCTTCATTTGAGCAATTACCAGGCACATATTCTTTATCCTCCTCAATGGCGTCTTCTAACTGACTACTGTCTGCTGTAAGCGATAGAGAAGTGATAGATATATCTGTGGTAGTTTCCAAAATGTTTACATTATTTACTTCAAAAATGTTCTTTTTGGGAGTTGACGTAGCTTTAACCTTTAATTTGTAAGTGGGGTCCAGTTGACAGGTATCTGGTGAATATATCTCTGGGAATTGGGCGCTAAAATCATTTCTTTCTTCACATCCTGTTTGAGCTGCAACATTTGAAACGGCGTTTCTAATACAACACTGAATTCCAATGTCTTTGAAACGCTGTTCAATAGACTAAAATAAAAAAAAAAAAATTATACTTGGATACATCTTTCAATGTCACCAACCTTGTTTCCAGGATTTATATTCTTACCTCATTTTCATTAGAACAAAGATCAATTGTTAGCCCAAGTTGGTTTGTACTTGAATTTTCCGTGACGCATGATGATGTCGGTAATGTCTGTGAAAGTGTGGTTTCTTTGTTTTCACTAAGTAACTTCTTTACGGTCTAGAATAAAAAAATGAAGTGTAGATCAACCCTTATATTTTTCTTCGAAGTCCAGCCAGGTGCGCATGAAAACTTAACCTGGTTTTCATTAACATTGATAACAAAAATAACATATGATAATCAAAAGTAATACCATTCGTGCATTTTTCCAAATTTTATTAAGAATTTTTCATGGAAATTTTTATAAAATTTCCACTTGTTTTCACTACTTAAAAAAAATTACGAAACACATTTATATTTTAATTACAATATAGAAACCAGGCTATCTAATTAAATATGTTCGCTAAAAGAGTTGTACCAGAAAAGGTTGAAATTAAAAAACATGATTTTTGTAACTCACATGTAGGCATTCTTCCTGCATTTTTCTTTTTAAAGATGAATCACGTTTTAATACGGTAGTGCCATCCATGTTAATAAATTCGTAAGTTTTGTGTTTAAAAATAGTTGGAACTGCTCCACAAAGTAGCTCTTTCCGTTTCGATGGTATCCCCGTTAGACGTCCTTTTAAATCATCTTTTATGCAGTCAGGATGGAAGTGGTCTTCACATACAACTTTATTTTTCCCAAATGGAAATGTTTCTACATTCAATCCAGTACCAATATTATGCAACCATTGTGCTGCGCGAAGTTTCTCAGTTGTATTCACTGGCTTTGGGATCATGAAAAAACTTTTTTTAGCAGTTACTCTCCCAGTGGTTTGCGAACATCCATATGCCAGGCAACTTGGCATTTTGAGTAGTAAAGACAAAATGTACAATTATAGTTAAGAAGTAAAATTCATCTTTTATGTCTTCATACATCAAATCAGGCGAACCTTATAGTATGGTTTCACTTACTCACTCGCGGATCATACGTCATTGCTCTCCATCGTAGAGTTTTTTTATGTACTCTAACGGAGATGTAATAATAACCTTTTTACACTAAAATCCTCATAAAAATACATTTTTTTTGAAAAAAAATTTAAGGTATCTTTTTTAAATAGTATAATAAACGTTTTTATGAAAAAAAAATTTTTGACCTTAGTTTCCCTTTAATGCAACTTTTAAAGACGTCAAAATCTTTGTCTTTAACGTTGTTTATACGGAATGAACTTTTTCGTGGATTTAAGGGGCTACCAAGCCGTTTAACCTAACCTCCACGTGTCATTGATGCTACACTGAATTCTCGCACATTATAAAAAATTAAATGTAATAAACGAAGCAACCAAAAGATCAAAGTGCAAGAAATTAAAAATACTTTACAACCACATAGACGTCTAGACTCTCCAGTTTATGCAAAGTTAAATTTCCTGTCAACCACAGAAGAGCTGTAGCTAGCTATTTCTTGTTGTCTCGACTGGCTTTATGTGGCACATTTCTATTCTTTTACAGGGTTGTTGAATTCGGATACTTAGAATATGGGAAATCTTTATGTTCTTTTCAGCCATTTTTGGCATCTTATATCATACTTTAAATAAAGATGTTGTTTTTGTCCTCAGTGCTTGAGACCTTTTTACCGCCATTAATTCAACTTTTGTGAGGTTAAAAATTAACACCCATTTTTAGCGCCCTTAATTTGGCACCTTTTGTTTATTGCTTATTCTTTTGTTTCTTGGTAATGGTGTAACATAATACCTATTGTATAAGACTTTGCACAAACTTTCATTTTTTGATGTCATCGGCAGGTTAACTATAAGGCTTTTACTAGATTTCTGAATTAAAAACGTTAGAACAGGCGACCAATATAAAAGTTACTGTATATACACGAAATACCATAATGGTTCGAATAAACGCCCCCTTCTATTAAATGCCCTAATCGAATGGACGCCCCTTTCTCAGTCATTTTTTAAATAAACGCCTCCGCAATAAGACGCCCTCCCCCCTCGAATAGACGCCCCTCCCTCTTAAGGGACCGTTTATTCGAGGCGATAGTAAAAGTATATGAAAAAATCAATAATTGTTATTGTTTTGCTCTTTTAATTAAAAGACAATTTTAATGGTGCTATTATAATATAGAAATTTCATAAATACAACTAAACACTATGTCTCATATTGATACATCGTTAAAATAAGGAAATATTCTATAAACACCCTTTTTCCTAAGGTTAAAAGAGGTTGGAAATTTAGTTTTTCGCTTTTGAAGTTCATTCTCTAAAACATGTGAATATCTCTTATTTTCTGTTGTGAATTATATATTATCAACTATAGGTATCCTTAAAAACTGCGAGAGAGACGAAGTGTAAAAACGCTAATAAACGCCCCCTCTGTTAAACGCCCGGGCGTTTATTCGAAGAATTAAAGTAGTTGTAATAGCTGTATTCTGTCTATTTGACGAAGGAAAAAAGGTCGTGCCACGGAAACTCGTAATATATACCATTTTTGTTTAAAATGGTTGCGCACAACTATATTATGTGCTAATTGCGTTTCCAAGGGAAGTTGTTTGTTTCTTCATCCGTCCGTCTGTACACAGCTGTACCAACATCTAGGCTTTTCTTGCAGCCACAAATCATGAAAGCAATGTTACATATTACGCAACACGTAGTTGAGATCATTATCAAGGTCAAGCTTTGACACAGCCGCCGTGTTATTAGTATATAAAAAGCCGCAGGTTTGCAGCTCGATTTAAGCCTACGACGTGTGTTCCTGTTTATGAATGGATCTATAGTCCATTAATCCTTCAAAGAAAATAATAAATATTTTCCTACAAACACGTTTCTGTACTAGGTTTTTCGCGCGTCGACATACACTTTTCCGTGATAATATAGTGTAAAGTTCTTGTTTAGCCACTCAATATGGCTGAATCTATCCTTATATTGGTTAGTTTCTTTAAGAATGGATACCCTCAGAAGAAACACTTCACATTGCCACCCTAATTAGTCAATCTGCTGCGTCGGAGCATTTCTGTTGCCATAAATTCATCTTTTAACGTAATATGCCGTTTCACATATTGTATCCAGCAGCCAGATGGACCGTGGAAAATTTCACTGTATTAGAGAAATTATTAATTACTGAGTTATACTTTGATGTGGATTCTAAGGGCACGTCAAGAAACAAGAAAAAATCCCCGAAATTTAACAAATAAAAGAAAATTTAAAACGTTAGTACCTTGAATAACGACGTTGTTGCTTAGGAAACCAAATAATCAGGAAATCTGACAGATTTTTACTTCTATCACTTCATATGCAGCACACAATTTCCATTCTTATACAAAATCTAAAATTGAGTTACTTTTACTGTACTGTGGACAAGATTTAGGCGAAATGGTAACGCATTACTTTTGATAAACCGGTGTGTGGTCGGTTAAAATATTGTATGTAAAGTAAGTAAGAAACAGGAAGTTTTAATTCTACCCTAAAGGCTGGCTCTTCATCCACTCCGATTGTAACTACATTAAATTACCGCTAGAGGTACGTGTAGCATTGTTCCATTTTGCTTGCTTGCCACACAAGCCGATTAGCGGTCAGTAGATTGCACCATGATATTCCGCAGATTAGTTGTGACTATGAGGGCTAATTTCGCAGTCTGTTGCAGGTACAGATGCGTTGGCGTATTCAGAATGTGCTAATAAAACCCTCTAAAATGTTAGAATGGGATTCCATAAAGGTAACAAAATTGGTCATGCTTGCGTCAGCAACAATAATACATTATAAATCAAATCCGGTATCGACATTACCTATTACGCTTAAAGTGCAAAATAATATAAAAAAGATATAGAACAAAAAGATATAGAACAACTTCTATAACTTCTAAAAAAGACACAAACTTTGTATTACACAAGATTTATGTTACTACCTATATAACCGAGTCAAATAGATGGTAACATATAATATATATCTTTCTAATAATTTAACTTTAACAAACATATATCTACTGCTTTATACTCTGCACCTTCTTTGCTTACACAATCCCTTGTTTACAATGCGGTAGTATTGACCTACGTGAAATTTTTGACATTGCAAACACCATCATAGCTTCAGCACATCGTGCAGTTGTTTGATATATATACCAAGGCCAAGGTAGTAATCCGTCTCCCTGATTGTCCAATAGCAATCTTAAGGAGTAAACAACCGCACTAAATAACACCAATCCACTTCCTGATATTATTGTTATCAAGATTAACAGTCTTTCCAATGATTTGTCAGCAAATATTGACATCGAAGGATCGTAATCTAAAAGTTTTTGAATGCTCGTTCTTGACTTGCGTAAGTCCGACTCCATGTCAAGCATAGCCATTCTGCTTGTACTAGGAGTTATCATGTCGCGTAAGTTTGTATTCGACGTTCGTATGTACATAATGATTCGATAACATGCGTACGCTGATAGTACTGCTAAGA
The DNA here is from genome assembly GCF_029227915.1 of Hydractinia symbiolongicarpus. Taxonomy (NCBI): domain Eukaryota; kingdom Metazoa; phylum Cnidaria; class Hydrozoa; order Anthoathecata; family Hydractiniidae; genus Hydractinia; species Hydractinia symbiolongicarpus. The sequence continues at coordinate 2,411,165 of NC_079882.1, read as the reverse complement.
TGGTCCCAAATAATATAAAATAAACGTTACATATGATCAAAATACGAAATTTACTTGGTTCAAAAACCAAATATAAATGGATTGTTAACGACGTGATAAAATGGATAGCTATAAGTGTTGATATGTATCGTCTGTCTTGTAGTCGAGGTGAGTACAAGTTTAGTTTGGTTGTTTCCAATAATGAAATAAACACTAACGAAAACGAGGCTGTTAAGCAAGGCATTCGTAGTCCATGTATAATAAAGAATGATTTTCGAACTAGGTTGGAATTGAAATACTCATTCGATTCATAAGGATCGATAAGAAGATGGGTTGCTGAACTAAAGTTAAACCACAAAAGCAACCAGTTAATTGCTATAAACACATTTCTTCTTCGTATTGTTCTTGCTGTTTTAAAATACAATCCAAGTAAACTGTTTATGTTATATAACAGCAGTAGCGAAAATATCGCGCCAAATAAATAAAAGTGTACTGGCCATGCATCTCCCCATACTTCTTTTGCTATTTCAAAATCTGGTTCTGGTTCAGGTGAGAGATCACTTGGTGTAAATGGTTCAGGTTCTGCCATCAATGAGATGGACGTTTTGCTGAATGTAGAGAGTATTTCTTCTTGCATTTTTTCTAAATATGTAATGCTTAACTATTTTCAAAACATGATTAAATAATGTCTTCCCACACACACAAAAAATCTGTGTCATTTTGACGAAAGAGGAATAAACTAACAACTAAGCACTTAAGATATGTCAACAACTGACATACTTTTTTTATTGACATAACGTTTGACATGTCATTTCATGCTGCTATTTATGGGTGTATCAGTTTATTACGAAATATATCTATATTACGTGTTACCTCACTATGACAAGTCTGCCAAAAAGTGAAAGACGTTTTTATATCAACTGACAGAAGACAAGCAAGCATTCATATTCTGATTTTAAACATCGCTTTTTAACATTTTAAAGAGTTAGAATATTAAGATAACTTATTTTAAATAGTAAGACAAAAAAAGGATACAGATTGTAAAATGTTTGACATTGGAGAAGAGGCACATTTAAGGTGGTGTCTGAAGGAAAACACCATTTGTTTGGCTGATATCTTTGCGATTGTTACAATTACATGCGAAAACGAACGTTCGTTAGAAGTTCCAAAATCGCAACTTAGATGCTATGACAACCGTACAGCATTAAGACATGTCCTAAAAGCTGTCGTATTTAAAAACTTAATAAAAAATGGCGCTTGATCATCAAACTTTACTTTTCTATTTTTTTTGAAAACAAATCATGTCAGAGAAAAACTTTCCCTCGCACACTTCTATTTCAAGGGGTAGCCGCTCTAACCCTAATAACTATATTGGCTTTTTCAACCCTTCTTCGGCGAATTGTAGTACTGTTTGTAAAGTGTGTGAATATCTTTCATTCGGTTGAATCGTGTGCGAGAAATAAGAAAGAGACTTTTTGTGAGTTCTCACTTAACTGGTTCTAACATGACGCATTTTAAGGCTGAAATATTGGTTACTTATGGTTGTTGCTGTGCCACGAAAGAAGTCACCAGACCTAAAAATCTTGTAAATGTTATGTAACTTACATGAAGTAATCCTTTAAACATTTGATTCTCTGATATTTTTAGCGATGGAAAACAGCTAGATAATAGTGGTTTTCGTTTACTTTTTTCTGTACCAACATGCAGTGCTTTTAACTCGTATAACTTGCTACGTTGTAATGAGAAACTAAAAGCGTATTCATATTTTCTTTTCTGACCTAAATCGTATTTGTATCAACCTTTTCCGAATTCTCGGTACCGTATACAATACGGAAAAAAGGAGCGCGTTCCGAACAAGTGATTAATGTAAATTTATACTCCTTTTGATCGTCTGAACACTTCTTCTATTTTTTTGACTAGTTAAATATTCACTTCCAAAAGCATTTTAATTTCCAATCTCTGTTCCTTTATTTTATATGTGCAGAGATCTTAAACATATTATATTGCAAAGGCCGCACGTTAAATCATCGAAATGCTGATAGAAATAAACAGGGATGGAGTGGGAAGCCATTAGAAAGTAAATAATATCTACGTAGGAGAGAATGTGTTGCTGTTTTCTTCACCTTCCTTCCTTCCTTGTTTCGACAAGAAATTTGTTTATCTAAGAAATGAATAAGGACGGCTAACTCTAGCCGCTCTTACACAAACAAATTTTATATGATATATGATATATAAACCACCTGCTCTTTTCATCGCACGAACTGTTGTTATTATATATAGTTCATCAAATTTTACTTTAATTACCTTTTTTATATGAACACAACGATGAGAATTTGCTGCTACTGTTTTCAAACTTGTAATCGTGTCAAAAGTAAATCCAGAAGAAAGAAGAGATTAGGTCAAGCAGTGGGTGATTCAGCGGGCAAAGCGGTCCTAATAAGACTGATCTCGAACTTGCGCCTGGAAAGAAAGAACTATTACAAAATTACTTTCAAAAGAAAATTTTATTGAAAGACTTAAACTTGGGAGTAATAAGAAATGTCACACCAGAAAAATCGATTAGAATCAGTTTTCTTCCCGTGGGAGAATTCTATAATATCTCTTTAGAGTTCATCATCTACGCAGAGTAAATTTATTCCAAACAATCTTCTTTTTCCCAACCATCAATAATTTATCTCTGTTAATTTTAAATTTCGTTCCTGGCATTTTCATCAATAATTATATTTTCTCTCTCCTTCTCCTGCATGTTTGTTTCGTGTGTACATTTCAATTAAATTAAAATTAAAAACAAGTTATGAAAAGACAATATATATTAATATTATCACAGAAATAACATATCGTGAAAGAGACATTATTTTAATACAGTTTGGTATAAAACTACTCAAAACTTTATGTAACTTCATTAACATGGAAATGGTACCACATTACTCACCTGCATAAAATTAAACTTGAATACTGTCTATTTCAAGCCTACACCTTTTAATAAATGCGACAAATATTAGATTTTTTGTTTCAAGAAATCAAACAATAAATACAAAAATAAACTTCTTTCAACGAAATAAAAAAGGTGTATTAAACAGCGAAGAAAAAATCTGACAAAAAAATTGTTTTCACCAACACAGCAGTGTGGTCAGCTGTAACCGTGTTTATTGATAATAATTTAAAAGGATGAGAGGGTGACATCTGTTTACTTACAAAACAAGTGTTCTTTAAAATTTGTTTTTATTTTATTTTTTAAAGGATACATCCGACTTGAGTCGATTTAGGTGCGTAATGCATACATTTCAAACCACCTTTGAAGCACGTCTTATTTTTTCAACGAACATGAGCTGTCGCTTTTAGCTCGAATTATGTATTGGCGCAGACCTGTATATTCTCTCACTTCGTAACTGTGAGTGGTATTAGACTATACCTGATGATTAAAAAAGTCTGCTGGACTCTCTCCAACTTGCAAAGACCAATATAAGTTTTAGAAATAAGAAAGAGATGAATGAATTTAAAAGTTAAAGAAAGAAGACAAGGTGTGTATTGAACAAAGGAAAGTTTTTTGAAAAAAATATTCACGCCAATATTAGCTACAACGAAATATCTGTCTAATAAAATACAATCAGATGAAAAAAATCTACGTTTCGTATTGAAGGTTCATCGTTTAAAGAAAAAAGTTAGAAATCGACGTAAGGTGATTCTATACTAAACTGTGTTAAAGTCATCTAACTCACCCACCCGGCTAAGCAAGTAGAAAACTTTTTATAAAAATTACAAAACTGTAAACAAAGTTTGAACAGTGTTGCACATAACATTACTTCCATCTCTACATTTTAATTTATAGAAAGATTCATGCCCGTTGATGTCTTTTCCTGATGTGTTTAAATATTTAGACAGAAATATAATTGCTTGCTCAAATAATAATATCTTCAAATAAGTAAAAACCATAAGATGAGAAGCACTCTCTTACACTCATTAAAATAGTTTTTTAGGATAGAAAAGATTTTTGACAAAATAATTTTTTTGTTATATTCTACAGCTACCTGATAAAAAATGAAATAACGATCTCTCAGTATCGATGGTATCGATAAACTTATTAAGGATCTCCTTATCCAGGGGAGGCTTGAATTCAGAAATCAAAGGCTAATCACTTTGTAATTAATAGTGTGAAATAGACAAGCAACTTTTATCAGTTGCATTCATTTCATGTTTTTTACTCTAAATTTCTCGCTTTAAATAAATTCCTTTATTATCTTATCACTCGTTAACAACAATTCTTTAATCATTATAAAGTTGTGCTAGTTCCACGACGTGGATCCACAATTTGTACAGAACAAGTTGATATATCACCACTGCTTACATACAATTTCTAAAAAACGTCAGCAAAGGTTATAAATTTGTAAAAAATGTTTTGAATACGCTTTAGCGACTCACCAAAATTTCTATAACCTATATTTTACATTGTTAGTCAAAGGAAATGATCCTGTAAAATTTTTTCATAAGCGTTTTAAGCTCTGCATAATAGACGCAACGGGTAATCAAGTTTCTCTAAAAGATTTTGTATATCGACAGGTCGCAGCTGATGTCATCAAAATTCAAATACAGATCTTTTCCATTCTTTTTCTGTCTATGAGTGGCCGTTTACACGTGAAATCTCATCCCAGGACCAGTTCACCACTGTCTCTATTAAACAACGTTTGATCATAATAACAAGTAATAAGCTTACCAGGGATAAGATGAAGACAAAAATGCATGTAAACACTCAAGACTACGTTTGCATGTAGCCGGGGTGAAATTTCATCCCGGGATGAAACTTTTTTTGTTTACATCTCTTCTTCATCCCGGGGCGAGTTTTGAATAATTCAAATTATGAAATTATTCGAAGAAAATTCAGAAAAAAACGTAGTTTCATTTCGGGATGAAAATTTTTTTTCTGTGTACGTGGAGATTTCACCATCTCACTCTTTAAACATGATTTTACATACAGGAGCCATTAAAACTTTTCGTTCTTTCTTTCCGTGATGACCGACAAAGCAAAAAAAAACAAAAAAAAACACAACAAATATAAAGAGTTTGTTTTTAACTTTTTTCGTTAATTTATATACCTTCAATTTTTATTTTATTTCATCGCTATATCTACTATATCTACTATATGCAACTGTAACAGAAGAGATGCTATAGTTAAACTTGTGGATATAAATGTAATCAACAATATTAAACTTCTTGTCTCAGGACCATACTTTTGCGTTTCTGAGGGATGAGTTTCATTCCAGGATTAGATTTCATCCCGCCTGCGTGTAAACGTGGTCTGAGTGGTGGCTCCGCAGGCTTATTGACTAGTAATAATAATAATAATTACATATGTTCTAAAGATTTCGATAAGAATGACAATATCTTAAATTATATTTGCTGTACTACAACTGTCAAAAATTTTGAACATCAGTACACTGTTCTCACCTTTGGGATATTAACAACAACATAATTCGGACAAAAAGCACTTGGTGATTATATAGGTAAGGCTGAGTTTGGCATTAACGAATTTGAAGAGTATTAACTAACAAATTCAGAGGAATGTTGTCACTCTCCAGTCACAGATTAACAGGGAAAACATTGTGTGGATTATATACTTTTTTAAACTGGATAAAAAATGGCTATAGATATAATATAGGAAAGTTTTTTATATTCTCCAATCAACGCAAGACACTTTGCACCATGACTTGCATTTATAAAAATGAGTTGTAGCTAGAATTATAATGTATAATTTTATTATCTTTAAGCCAATCCAGGTTATTACTTAATAGTTTCATGGCTTACATATCTTAAAATTGCAATGGTCCCTTCTTTTCTATATAACGTTTTTTTGACACTTCATTAAATTTTACTAAAAGGTGATTGATTTGTGGTTCCGTAAAAGAAACAAAAAACCTTTTCTGTGGCAGCCACAAAATAAATTTTAAGCAACATTTTCACAAAGTTTTTATGACACCTTTATGAAACCTTTAACTCAAGATAACCAAGAATATTTTACATATAATTGTAGTGCCAGCATTTTATAACCTTCGTTAATACTTCTTGGAACTTTATAAACATCTGTCACAGACAATAATAATATTATTTGTTTCGTAATTTGGTTTGTTTTTTAACAACATGCTTCCAACTTTGAACGTATTATCATGTTTGTTGCCATAAGATGGCGCCAAATTTAATAAATCAAACATTAATTAGTTTAGTATAAAACAGTGTGATCATCGACGCGTGGCCTTTACAATATAGAGAAAGATTTAATACTGTTTCTGAATATAACAACCAGTTTCGCAATTGTGTAAAAATACTGAAATATAATTAGCCCGTGGAAAAATCCACGGCTTCGCCGGTCCTTTTTTTATTGCATTGCGTGCGTCTCGCTACTTGCGCAGCTAAGCTACCATTTTGCGTGACAGAAAGACGGACGAACAGACGTATACGGGTGTTATAATGTAGACTAGTCGTTAACCCGTGGAACAATCAACGGGAATTAGCCAACGTGATTATTTTGCGCAACTTTTATAAAATTATTTCGCGTATCTGTTATAGGCACGGAAGCAGTTTAAACTACACATTTTTCTCTTTTCATAGTATAGTTTATCGAAAGTAGTGTAACGCCGGTTTCTCGTAAAATTCATATATTGAATAATAATTTGCCCATTTTTACGACCTGATTGGAGTTAAGATTGCAAAGAAGATTGCGGGCGACCCCGTGGAAAAATCCACGGGGTCGCCCGTCCGTTATATATCGCATTTCGTGTTTCCGTAACAGGACGCCTCTTTCGCGGACAGACAGATAGATGGAATACGGCTATTATTAAAGAGATAAATAAATTAACTCAACATTCAAGGCTGAACGTAAAAACTGGAATTTTGTAACAGACTTCTATGAGCATGTTCTGGGTAAAATGTCCTTTTAAAGGCTGTTTTCCACTTCAAGAAAATGTTCCGCGGAACAGAAAAGCTTCTGAGCTTATTATAGAAAAATTGGGGCCAAAGCCCTATACCCTTTTTTTTTATGGCTTCAAATTCCTACAATACCCTAGGTATTCTGTCCATTTTTTATATGCTACATCCGTCTCTGAACAATGATAACCGCTTCAAAATAGTCGCATTTTGCTGAGATATCAAAGTTTGTAGATAAAAAAGGCCTACTACTGAATTACATGTTTTTTGTCAATTGCTACACGAGAGTGATCAGATCCAAAATCTACGAAAAACATATTTAAAATTTTTTTGAGAAGATGTCTAAAAGTAACAAGCTCTTGAGCCAAAACACGCAGAATGGTATACTCCTTCCCATTGATAAAATATAAAGCTTTGTGTTAGGAGCATGAAAAGTCAAATTCACAGAAGGAAGGAATACATAGATGAGGGACACACTTAAAAATATAATAACATTCGCATTTCTGTTTACATGTTGTACCACACAAGACATATTTCTTTCACAAATTTAGAATCAGATTAATTTCACTAGGAATGTATCACAATTTTTTGTCGTATTTTGCATCCATTTGGATATCAATTAAAATGTCATTTTAATTGATATCTTGTTACTTTCTGACTAAAGGTGTAGAAATTGGAAGTCGTTGAACTGCATCAAAAAGATTCCATAGTATTAAAGTAGTTTGTGTAGACGCTGTGCAGTCATTCTAACAAAGAGAATTATATTTTGTTATTTACGTAAAATTCAATTGACACATCTCAATGTATTTTGACAGATTATTTAGTAAGACGTTCGTCACAAAACACACTGTATTAGTACAAAGACAGGAAATAAGGGTGTAAAAAATCATCACAAATCGTTTTACTTTTTTGAGCGCTGTTCAGACACACAAAGAACGTTTGAAGATGTTCGCTTATTTTGTATTTTAGCAATATAGTCTTATAGCATAAAGACACTCTGTAATGGTACACTCAATAAGGCATGCACCACACGATGTCACGAATGTAAAGATACAGTAGTTATATCCTGACCCCTACTAATTACTTCTTTGACATTTTACAAAAGTTTTAGGTCCAACAAAAGTTCGTCAATTCTTGGGCTGGAAGTTATACCAAGTTATCAAAGGCTCTCTTTTCCGCATTTTTGTTATTTGACAGTGAAAGGTATAATAAAGCGTTTATTCTCGATGTAGTCATCAATTACTGTTATTATAATCATAATTATTATTATTATCATTAGTACTATTATTTTCTCAGGATAGCCTCTTCAGTTCCTATTGGTACTGCTATCAACGAGGGTCCTGCGAAGGGGGTCCTAGCGCATTTAAAGCTCCCATTTGAGCTACGAAAGTCGTGGAAGCACAGCAATCGCTCAACTAGACAACCGCCTAAGATATCAATCCTATTCTCATGCTGAGCGCTAAGCAGAAAGGATAGATTCACACTTTTATAGTCTCTGGCATGACTCAGCCGGGGTTTGAACCCAAGACCTCCCGCACTGGAAGCGAACGCTCTACCACAAGGCTATCAGTTTTATTAGGAATTCACTTTGTACACCTTGAAAAGCAAGAAACCTTGAGCTGCCTTTAACCCTTTCTTTCAAAATTGTGTGTTAAAATAATATAGATTTTTTGTTATAACATACTGTCAACTTAGGATGTTAGATGTTTTTATGTTTTCATTCCATTAAATCAACTAATTCCTAAAACATTTATAATAGAGAAAAAGTGTTACGTAAAGTTGAAGGCTAGCATGCTATCGTGAAAATAATACAACATACCGGAAAAAAAAATTTGACAATGATATATATTTTTAGGGATATGTTCCCTTTAGGTAATATTTACTTAAGCAATATATTTACAATCTAATTAAACGCTACATTCAAGCAATGTCTATCTAATCAATTTAACCCTTAGATTTGCCGAAAACCTCAAAACAACCCACATGGACCAAGTTGAGCATTGACAGATAGTAAATTTAATTTTTTTTCTATATAAGCCTCTATTTCGATATCTAAAAGTAAATGCTCATGCGTTTAGCTTATGGAAGATAAGGCAGGTACTCTAGCCATTTAAAAAAGCGACAATAGGTGTACTTAATTGTTTAAGGGTTATTGTAATAAAGAATACAAATCATATAATCTAACAGTTAATTAACATTCGGGCTGAAGAATTCCAGCATGGGTTGTATGTCACCATCCGTAGTCATCAAGCATGTTACGTTAGTCCCTGCAGTACTTCTTGATCGCTAATAAAGTAAATCATACACTTATTTAAATTCAAAACAAAAAGAAACCAGAAGCAAATACCTTTATAAATTTTAAGTCTCTTGAGTTAAAAAAGCAGTTTATAATGCAAACTTCAATTTTTTGAAGACGCGACGACAAATTAGGTTTTCATGTCTACGATAACGATGTAGTATTTATAAATTAGTGTGCATTATATTCCACTAGTAAACATAAAAATAACCAGAAAATAGGACAACCTGGAAACAACATATGAATTGAGTTTATGTTTTGTTAGTATGGTTTTTATTGGTATAGTTTTTATTAGTATAGAGCTATAGAAACTTTATTCGTTTTTAGGACTTATTGGTAGTTAGTATGCAAGATGGTTAATAAAAGTTTGAATTAAAAAAAATTATTTGTAAGATCATATGTCAAAAAAGACGTCGAAATATAAAAAATACATACCCCATGATAGGTTATCCTTTCTCATGTGAATCTGCCCAGTTAAGTATACTAGTGGTGTAAAAAGATACATGATTAGAAACTCTTCACAAAATATGCAGTATTAGGTTTGTCTAAATTAACAACGGGACTTCATAAGCACCACCTCTTAAATGGGCCATATTATGTTAAAAAACAGGATACTTTGTTTACTAAAACATTTGTAATCCTTTTATATGAAAACGATAACAAAGATCAACTTCGTCTACCTCTCACTGTCCTAATGTAAAAAACCTTTATATATCTATAAATGAGTTTTTTTTTTCTATCTGTGAAGTTGTTGTCGTCAAGAAAGAGCACAAATGTTTTAAAAACATTATTGTAATGGAAAGAAATCCATCAACAGTCAAACATTTCATATGCTTACGTTTTAAGGCTTTGTCAAGGAGTTCAACCTCACATTTATCTAAAATAAAATTATTCACAACTAAATTAGTAAGAAAATATGTAAAAATAAAAGTTTCTGAAATGTTGGAAAATCTTTTGGAATTTTTCGAATAACAATTTCTGAATAAAGATAGAGTGTCCCTTCTTCTTTTCACATCTTTCTAACAATATGACACAAATATCTGTTGGACTGTACATATCCACATCCTAACTGTCGAAGAAGACTGATGTGACACAACGTGAAACATTTTTTCTAAAAAATGCACATGCACATGTCCGATAAGCCGATTGTATTGTAGTGCAGAATCCGAAAAAGAACTAAATTTTTGGACTCTTTTACGGACGTCGAAAACTGCGCTTGAACCAGGCCAGGAAAAAAGTAATTATCAGTCTTAGGAGCCTCATAAATCATGTTTATTGTGCAGAAGTATGCAGAAAAAGCACTTATCATATTTGTTTTCAACAGTTTTACCTGGGATTGTCTCAACGACTGATACGTGTTTCCCATCAGGTAATGAAATCGCGGTAATGTTATACGACATTCCAAACATGGCAGGTATTTCATCTTGAAACGTGTGATTCTATGAAAGAAATCATGCATTAATAACTTTAAAAATGAAAATTTTTTGTTTAGGTAGAAATGAAATAAGGACTTGCCTCAGTGTCCAAATTAAGATATTTTGATTTCGACCCCTTCGTATTTTTAATGTTTAGAATGTATCCCCAACATCCTAAAAATAAAACAAATTCATATGGATCACCTAAGAAATAATAAGAAAATATGACCAAGTGAAGGACAGCACTGCTGGATTTTTTGCTTATCTTAGCAGTGGGTTTCCTTAATAAAAAATAAAAATAATCACGTAATCAAGAGAAAATACATCCAACGATGGCGCCATTGAGTTACAAAACATTCAAATAGGTAACAGTGTAAATTCATATTTTCAAAGCAGAGTAGTTACGAATTGCAGATTAATTTTGATACTATGAAAGGAATAATAATTGACATCAAAATTAGAGGTGTTGGACTTGCAGGTATTGACGTCATCAAGTCAATTAGTTATATCCATTTATTCTAATTTTCCTACACTATACATTTACACCGTTTTATTTAAATTACCTTGACTTTTCTCACTCATTGCTACGCCCCATACTATTGAAACAGTTTTGGTTTTTGGATCAAACCCATACGTGCTACGTATTGTAGTGTATTTTCCGTTGCATTGTGGATAAAATCTTTTACATCTTTTAATCTCATTAATATTCAATGCTTCCCCAGAACTTCCTGAAACGTAAAAGTATTATTTCAACAAAAATGATTTGCTTTACAGATATCAATGTCAAATATGGTTTAGTCCTTTACCTTTTAACTTCTTCAAAAATAATTCTTTTTGACATTTTAGTGGAATCCCTAAAAAGAGGAAAACAATGATATAGTAAAAAGCGATAGGTAATTATCCAAGGACAGTAAATATTTTCGTTTGCTGGTTGACTAATAGAATATCCTGAGATAAGAACATGCTGATATATTCGAATCTGCATAGGTAAATCTTTTACTTTTAAACACCAAGACATAAAAATAACATTCCCAAATTTAACTTTTTACTAACTCAATTTGTTAGTGATGACAGATCCATGTAGCACAAAATGTTACTCTCCTTACCTTGAACCTTTTCAAAAGCCTTTTCTCTTGCCACTTGAACAATCTATTGTATAAAAAAGGGCGCATGTTCTTAACTCGACGCAAAATATAGCACAATAAAAATTTATAGTATCTTTTAAGAGAAGGTGTTCTTGCAAATTTAATTTTTCTCACCTGTAGACTTCTACCCCAACATACCATCGTATTTATTAGAACGACGAACGAGATTAGTTTATACATGATACAATTACGGTTGATGTTTTACGCGAGTATAAATTCGTAAACAAACAAAAATATTATTTTAACTATGTTGTACATAAAGTAACGAACAACTCAAAACTGTTCTTCACTACAAACACAGTTTACCGCAATATTAATTTCTGCACTAACTGCTTAGCTTGTTTTACGTTATATATACGCAAAAAAATTAATTTATACAAGTAAGTGGTTTCGAAGAACTTTAGAAACTAAAAAAAAACAGACACTAATATGCTTTGTCTTTTGTTTTCTCTGCTCCGACAAGCGAATAAACAGGACTAGAGAAAAGGATTTTGCATTACGTGCGGAAATTGAAAGTACGTAAGAAAACTCACTAAATGCGCGTTAACTTTTCCGCGCTTTTTCCTGATCTCAGAATTAGTTATTTGAGTATTTAGCGCGGGTCATTTCTTTTACAAGTAAAAATTAACGCTGATTGAATTCGAAATATGTTTAATACTTTCGAGGGGGCGACTTTTTGCTATGTCTTTTTATAAGAGAAATTAAAAGAGACAAAAGCAAGAAATAAAACCTATATTATCGGTCCGTAATTTTTATTAAAAAAGGGTAATATCACCATCTTCTACAATAACTATAATGATTAATCTTTTTTTCTCCGCCATTTTAAATTTTTTTTGTAGAAGTTTTTGCACAGCAAAATATTCTCATTATAAATACAAATGTATGTTCGCGTTAACTCGTGTTAACACCCGCGAGCTAATTTGAGTCAAAAGAAGTGCGCCCATTTTGGGCGTTAACTCCAATTAACGCGCCTCTTTAACGATGATACGATATTCGTCTTTCTTCTGATTAAAATGGTTGCATCATAGTTTTTTCCATTGCCCCCTCCCCATATCCTGTAAAGTTATTTTTTAAAAACCAAAAACGAAGAACAATCGTCAAAAAATTACAACTGAATAAAAACTGATTATTAAGCATTTTTTCGCGACTTCGACTGATTCTAGTGTTTTAGGGAGACAAAAGCAAGTAGTCTTTTGGCGAGAAACCTCTGCTTTAATGAAATGACGTCTGTGTGTTTGCTGTCTGTCAGTCACGCAAACTGGTAGCGGTGGTTTCTTTGATTTCGCTAAGTCCTTGAGAAACCGGGGGTGTGAAACATCTCATTTTATTATCTGTTATTATGCTATTTGTTTTTATTCATTAATTAAAAAGAATAGTTTACATGGTTAACATTTTTTTTTTAAAAAAAGCGTGTTATCAAAAACAAAACATGAAATATGAACGCCATTTTAATTATGAACCCCCGTACGCTTCAAAGTTCTAGCGTTGACAGCGTGGTTGGTGGAGGATCTAATGTAATGGTGGCCATTTTGAAGATTTGTTGGTCGTTTTGACCTTTTAGTATTCAAAAAACTTTGTATTGTGCTTTTTATATGTTTGGCATGTTAACATAAGATATTGTCACGTTTTCTAGCCATGCTTAAATCTTAAACAAACGATTTTTTAGGATTTTGGGCTAAACGTAGATTTCGAAGAAGAATAGCTAAGTCCAGCTCTTTTAGCATGCTAGCTGTCAGATCTCTCTGGTGGAGAGCCTCCCTCACTTTGGATATATTTGTGTGGTGAATTAGGTAATAGTTGAAACCTTATGTTTGAGAAAGAAAAACTTAATATTCAGTCTGATCGTAATTCTTTTCCCGGGATCCAACAAATGGTGCCGAGACCCGGGAAATTTTTAGAAAATCTAGTTCATAATTATATAGGAAATTTTAGTGATTAAAATTAAACAGAAGAATATTCTTGTTGATTGGAGATTTTACCAAAGTTTATTGTTGTTGATTTATATTTTACAAACACGTGCTTAGTTATTCGTGGTTTTACTTTTCTTACTTGGACATTTTTTACCAAAGAAATTTTTTTTCACAACCTTCACAAAGATGGAAGAACAAATTAAAACATGGAAAAGATCACGTGTTATGCACAGAGTAGTCGCTAAAAAATGTCTTTCTGAAACACATGCTATTTTGCAGCAAAACGTAACGACAGAAACATTTCATAACTTAGAACAAGAACTTTTGACAAATGAGAAAATTCTTAACGAAAAGATGAACATTCTTAAGGATCTGGATGAGAAAATTTTATCGAATATTGATGAAGAACATGAAATGGAAAACGCTAGTTTGGACTGTTACGAATTTCAAAGAAGTGTAACGAAGGGTATAATTAATATTCAATCTTGGTTGAAGCGAACTCATTTGGATAGTGTGTCTACTATTTCGGCTGACGAAGCGCGTAGTTTTCATTCTGCCACTTCTTTCTCTAAGTCCGCGAAGCTTCCTAAATTAACCTTGCAAAAGTTTAGCGGCGACCCTTTAAGCTTCCAGTCATTTTGGGACGGATTTGAGAGCGCTATACACTCAAACGAAATGCTTGATGATATTTCGAGATTTAATTACTTAAAAGGACTGCTTGAAGGAAGCGCTAGTTTGAGCCTTCAAGGATTGGCGCTTACAACTGACAATTACAAGGTGGCTGTACAAATTCTAAAGGAAAGATTTGGCGATACTCAAACTATTATCAGTGCTCACATGGATGCGCTCCTCAATATCGCACCTGCTAAAAGTTGTGATACGACAGAATTGCGCACAATTTTTGATTTGATAGAAGTGCATACCCGTAATCTTCAGTCTCTTGACGTTGAATCCAAGGCGTATTGTCCAGTCTTAATTTCTATTGTAATGAATAAACTACCAGGTGATTTTAAACTTGATATTACTCGTAAAATGCAGCAGGGAACATGGAAAATAGGCGACTTAATGAACTGCTTTAAAGAGGAACTCATGGCGCGCGAGCGCTGTTGTGCGATGGACCCTAACACAGGTTTTGCTTCCACATCCCCTTCTTTGACTCTTTTTTCTCAGCAATATAACGCTGAAAGAAACCCTCGGAAACAGCAGCATGGACGAGTCAACTCTATCTCCTGTTCTTATTGTAAGGGTTCCCATAATTCTAACAGGTGTACCGTAGTTACAGACGTCACAGCAAGGAAGCAAATCATTCGTGCTAAAAACAGATGTTTTAATTGTTTAAAGTCCGGACATCTCGTTAGAAATTGCAACTCTAAAAACACGTGCTTTAAGTGCAAGGGAAGACATCATATCTCCCTTTGTGACCCTAAGGGTGGAGGCGAGCGAAACAAAAATAACAACGATGGACAGGTTCCGCATTCTCAGGATGATGAACAAAATCCATTATCAAATGTGAACGTCGTTGGTTGCCATGACAGTACGCTGCTGCAAACAGCAAATGCGCACTTGTTAAATACTGACGAAAATTCCGTTGTTTTTTCTGGTTGTGTGCTCTTTGATAACTGTTCGCAAAAATCATTCATCACAAGTAACGCAAAACAACGATTAAAATTAAAAATCATCCGCAGCGAGATTTTAAACGTAAAAGTGTTTGGCGACAACTCTGAAAAACCTCGAAAATTAGACGTTGTAAAGGTTAAAATTAAAAACGCCCATTCTAACGATTATTCCGTAATCGAAGCGTATGTTATGGACATGATATGCTCACCTCTATCTAACCAAAGAGTCGATTTAGCGCAAACCCTTCTCCCAAACATTTGTCTTGCTGACAACAACGCCTCTGACAATAAACAGATCGACGTTCTTATAGGTGCAAATTATTATTGGAACTTTGTAACAGGACAAATTATAAAAACCGAGAACGCTCTTACCGCTGTTCAAACTATCCTTGGTTGGACTCTTAACGGAAATGTGCGGGCATCTTCTTCGACTGTTAACGTTGCACACGTTTTACTTTTGCATGGCGGGCACGAACTGTCAACTGATAATCTAAAGAAATTTTGGCAAATCGAGGACATAAATGAAGTAGATACTACGTTTAACATAGGTAAATTCAGCGAGAAAATTGATTTCGATGGAGAAAGATATTCCGTCCCATTACCATGGAAACAAGATCATGAACAGATACCGGACAATTTCCAAAACAGCCGAAATCGGTTAACATCAGTCTTCCGCCGACTTAAGGCTAAGCCCGAGCTTCTGCAACAATACGACGACATCATTAAACAGCAAAAACGTGACGGTATCATCGAGCAGGTGACAGAGCCGCCACCTCCGCCAGGTAAAGTCCATTACTTGCCCCATCATTACGTCTTAAAGGAAGATAAGTCCACAACCAAGGTGCGCATTGTTTACGATGCTTCTTCAAATTCTCCGTCACTCAACGATTGCTTGGAAAAGGGTCCTTCTCTTCTTCCTCTACTTATGGACATCCTTATCCGTTTTAGGACCTACAAGGTTGCGGTAGCAAGCGACATTAAACAAGCATTTTTAAATGTGGCGATCAACACACCTGATCGTGACTTCTTACGCTTCCTATGGTTTGACGATATAACAAAAGAAAATCCTCAACTCATGATATACCGATACACTCGTGTAATCTTTGGAATGAACGCTTCACAGTTCCTTTTAGCTGCATCAATTATAAAGCACTTGGAGAAATACCAAAGTGCCGACACTGACTTTGTGCTAGCTTTCTTAGAAAACCTTTATGTCGACGACAGCATTGGCGGAGGAGATACCAGCGATCAGGTGTTCACATTTTACCAAAAAGCAAAAGCACGGCTTAAGGAAGCTGGTTTAATCTTACGAAAATGGCTTTCTAACAGTCCAACTCTCCAATCGCAAATCTCCAAATTCGAAATTGAGGATCCAGCTCCTCCCGATGAAAAAATCTTGGGCATCACATGGGATACGGCCAATGACGAAATGGAAATGGACCTGTCAAGACAAAAACAGTTAGCTCAATCCGACGTCCTTCTAACTAAACGCAACATCCTAAAAATCATCGCATCGATTTACGACCCAGTCGGTTTGGTTTCGCCCCTCGCTGTACCGGTTAAGGTATTCTTCCAGAAGTTATGCACAACCGTAAACGATTGGGACACTGAGGTTAGTGAGGAATTAAAGGACGAATGGAATTCGTTAATACAGTTATTTTCAATCTCGTCGAAATATCGATTGCCACGTTATTACTTCGCTAACTATCCTTTAAGTGATTTGAAAGACATCACCCTGCATGGCTTTTGTGATGCAAGTAAAAGATCATACGCTGCTGTTGTCTACATTATTGGAACGTTAGAGGCATTGTGTGTAGTAAAACAAAAGTATCCCCTCTCAATGAACTGTCTATCCCTAGACTGGAGCTTCTCTCATGTTTACTTCTTTCTTTCTTAATTGCGTGCATTAGTCAGTCGTTAGGTAGCGCCGTTCCAGTAGCTTTGAAATTTTGTTGGAGCGACTCAATTGATGCCCTATGTTGGGTTAGAAATAATAATTCTAGTAAGCAATTTGTTAAGAACAGAGTGACAAAAATTAGGGATTTAACGCCTCCAGCTATGTGGAGATTTTGTCCCGGAAAGTTGAATCCTGCTGATTTACCATCTCGTGGTGTGAACAAGGCGAATAAAAACAATTGGTTTCAAACATGGACTGTCGGACCTAGTTTTATATATGAAGATCAACTACAATGGCCGGAAGAACCAAATAATAATAAAATAAAAATTACAAGTGTTAATCCCGGGACCGTTGATCCTGGGCAGTCAGTCAAGGATCAACGGCCCAACAGTGTTCCTAATAAATTTTTTACCCTGCATTCTGTACTGTCCCACTAGAACTTAGACACTGTAAAAAAATGTTTGTTCTACTAAGCCTGTTTCATCTGATGAATGACCTTTTATTTGCAAACGGACCGTGGACCTTGAGGATCATCTTCAAGATCAACGGCCCAGCCTTAGACAACGGACTGGGGACGTTGGGGTTCGACCCCAAGGTCAACAGCCCTATTTTTCAGGTAGCATATTAAATTCAAGAACTCTACCTATCGAGGAGCTGGTCAACTCCACATCTGTAAACCTACTACGAATATTTGACGTCGAACGATTCAGCTCAATGCACAAACTTTTGCGCGTTACAGCTTACGTGATTAAATTTATTGATTGTCTAAAATCTCGAATTAATGGTAACGTATCGAAACAAACCTTGTTGTCAACTGAAGATCTTGAACATGCAGAACTTTTGTGGGTTAAAACATGTCAAAAGGACTTAACAAGCCGTTTAAATCAGTTAAATAATACTCTTGGGCTTTTTATTGACAAAGATGACATCATCCGCTGCAAAGGACGACTCCTGCATGCCAACTTGCCTAACGACCCTAAATATCCCATCTTGTTGCCTGGTGACTCGTACCTATCAACGTTAATTATACGAAGAGTCCACCAACAAACCTTTCATGCAGGTGTGAAACACACGCTTTGTCGCATTCGAGAAAAATATTGGATTCTGCAATGTCGAAAATATGTACATGCTATTGTAAACAAATTTGTTTACTGTAAAAGGTTGTTTGGGAAGGCTTACAAGTCTACAGAATCTGCCAACTTACCCCCCTTTCGTGTTTCTACAAGCTATCCATTTCAATCTACAGGAGTGGATTACTGGGGACCACTCATGGTCAAACCTATATTTAACGAAGATCAAAGTGCAATGTTTCCGGTACATGTTGCACTATTTACCTGCGCTGTTACTAGTGCAGTCCATCTGGATGTAGTACCTGATCAGTCAGCCTCGTCGTTTATACGAACTTTAAAAAGATTTATAGCCAGATGCGGCATACCTACGTTAATGATTTCCGACAACGCAACGTGCTTTAAAAACGAAGAACTTAGGTTAAGTGAAGAGTTATCTAAATTAAACGTAAAATGGAAATATATAGTTGAAGCAGCCCCATGGTGGGGCGGATTTTGGGAACGTTTGGTTCAATCTGTTAAAAGGTCATTAACAAAGGCCTTGTTTCGAAGTAGTATATCTTATGAAGAACTTCAAACGGTGCTATGCGAAGTTGAAAGCTTTCTTAACTGTAGACCTTTAACATACGTCTATAACGATGACATCGAAGAGGTGCTCACTCCATCACATATAATGCATGGTCGCAACATATGTAGGCCTTGTGTTCAGTCTGGAGATGCGGACGAACTTGATAGCAAGGCAAAACTTTCAAAACGAATGATGTACATAATGACCTTAAAGGAGCATTTTTGGAATCGATTCAGTAACGAATACATAACCAATCTGAGAGAGCTTCACGCACAAGGACCAAGTCACAGTCGTTCTGTTGAGCTTGGAGAAATAGTCATTATTCATTCTGATAAGAAGTGCATCAATTGGCGTATGGGAAAGGTGACGTACCTTATTACGAGCAGGGACAATAACATGCGTGCAGCTATAGTTAAAGTGTTTACGCCGTATACCAAAGTCATTAACTATATGAAGCGACCAATTGAAAAATTGTATCCCTTAGAGGTAAAGAGCGTTGAATCTGTGAGTTACGAGGAGAAACAAGAAAGTATGAAAATTATGGACAGTGATATGACAGTTATAGCCGATGACACTGCAACAGAACGCCCCAGAAGGATTGCAGCAGACAATTGCATTCTTATACGACGCATTCTGGCGCAAATCTGACATTGTATATACTCTTTAGTTTTTATGCATCTTAACGTAGTACTTGTTGAACACTTTTGTTCAAGGGGGGAGTGCGTCAGATCTCTCTGGTGGAGAGCCTCCCTCACTTTGGATATATTTGTGTGTAGTGAACTAGGTAATAGTTAAAACCTTATGTTTGAGAGAGAAAAACTTAATATTCCGTCTGATCGTAATTCTTTTCCCGGGATCCAACACTAGCTAGACTAACTTATTTCTAATCTTTTGAAGTTGTTATTCAGTTAGCTAGATATAAGAGCTCCTTATGCTAGCTAAAATTATTTATTTTTATGTTTAGGTTTATGACTATTCTGCTAGCTGTTTATTTATATCTGGCTTAAAAGTGAAAGTATCAATAATTAAATAAATCAATAATTCTTATGCTACCTTAAGTGGATTATTTTCGTGAGGATTATTTTTCGCGAATTTCGGCCAAATTTGCGGAAATAAGTACTCGCGAAAAGTTTAAAGAAGCTCAATTCGCGAAATTTAATCCTCGTGAAAATTTTGAAAAGGGCTCATTCGCGAAAATAAATCCACGCGAAAATTTTAAAAACAGCATTTTTTCTTCATCTTTTTTTCTTTTTTCATAGAATTCTGTAAGTCATGTAGAAGTTTGATCTTTTTTGTTTTTGCCTCGTGCTTGCAGTATACATAGATTAATATTTACAGTCTCTGAAAGACACATCGAATGTCTTTGCATTCTGCGGGGGTTTTAAGCAGGACCGTTTTCCTTTTTGCTTTCGGGTGTACATCAAACTGAACGTTGGCATTAGCATTCCTGTTAATAAAACTACCCATATTACTTCATCTTTCGGTTCACAATAGAGTTCTTGTACCATTTCTTCATAGCGTTGCAACAGCAATTGGCCTTTAATACTGGAATGGTGACCGTCACTTCACACACATTTATTTGACTCGTCTTTTTTTGAATGTGAGGTAGATCTGTGATGACATATAGATCTTTGTAACTTTACTACTACAGCGAATACATAGTTTCTTTACAAAAACCATTTGTTACTTCTGACGGTAACACAACACTCAATATAAATAAACCCCCGCGAAAGATTAGATAATGGTCAATTCGCGAAGATTTGTCCACGCGAAATAATTGGAAACGGCCGATTCGCTAAAATTAATCCTCACGAAATGTACTTTTTCGAAAATTAGACCATGAGAAATTTCATCCACTTATGCTAAATGTAAGGTGTAATTACTATCATAGCTGTGTGTACAATTTTCACGGAAACTTATTATACAAAATAAAATTATATTGAGTGATTTTCTTTGCTATGACTGGGTAATAACAGTGTAAAACGCGGCTACACACAAAAAAAAAAAAAAAATAGAAAAGAATCAATTAGGTGATGAAAAAATATATTACATTGATTTTAAATAGTTACAACTGAAATAAATGAATCATGCAGAAAAATAAAAACGTAAATTGGCATCGAATAAATTAACAAATAAATAAATAAATAGCTCTTTAAATTAAAATAAACATACCTAGCGTCATCACTAGTCCCTTTGTATTTATTTGCAGGTACGAAATTTGTTTGAAAATCAAATTCATCGGACATAATCAGCCAAAATTACAGGGTAGGTTGAGTCGCTTATAAGAACCAATGTTCTATTTCAAAGTTAAAACAACAGCAAGATCTTTGCGAAGCAAACAAGCTCAGGTTATCATGCCAGCTCACGTCCTTGTGAACATCCTTTAAAATCATTATGAAAACGGGTAAACAAATTTATGGCATTTGATGGGTTACGATTTAAGTAACTGAAAATAGCAGGGGAAATAAGAATTCATTATAGAAAGACGGCTGTAATAGATCTTTTCTGTAGGATGGAGTACATATTTGCTTAAAGGAGCAGATAATATGCACTGCCCCTGTTAAAAGTGTAATGTGTAAAACTTAATGTTACATCAGCTTTCCTTAAAAAATCGTTTGGCAAAAATTTAAAGGCAAATAAACATGCAATTAATGGTAAAAAATAAGTCTAAAAGTTATTAAAAGTGTCATGAAGTCAAAGTTGCAGAAAGTCTCTGCATAAATAATGCTCATAAAAAGAGAGAATTATATAGCACTTATAAAAATATAGGATGTTAATAAAAAAACAAGTGTGAAAAATAAAGAGTAATATATGTTATATACAAACAATAGTGTCAAAGAAAACAATTCCGCATGATAATCAAGTTATGTGCGTATAACGTGATAACAAGAGGAAGAAACTTTTGCGGACAGAACATTCGCAAATTGAAAATTCGCGAAGTTTTTGCTTTACGCGAAGACAAACATTCGCAATTGTGCCAAACTAAAAGATTTTGCGAATAGAAATCTTCACAAATCGATACCTGTTAACTTTTGTTGGTAAAAATCACTAACTAACAAAAGTTAGCAGGTATCTATTATCTACCTATTTATCTACCTTTAAACGAAAAACAGAAAAATTGAATGCGAATCAAAGCTGGCGTAGTTCCCCTCACATCGCGTACAATTAAATGCATGTTTTTAATCATTTAGCTACATATGAGGTTTACCCCAAATTTTAATAGATTTGTTGCATAAATCAATTTTTGCCAAAGAAAGTAAGATTTCTGACCTATATTTAATCTCTCGATGTTACCAAAAATGAAAACGCAGCATACAAAAAGTTTTGAAGAAAAATAATTCTTACGAAAATTCACTTTCTTTTAGCAGCCACATGCCGCACAAATTAAATTTGTGTAACGATTTTAACTTATCAAGTGATTTCATTTTATAAATGTCGGCGTCGATAGTTTCAGTGTGTGTTTTTTTTAATTAGCAGCAGGTTCACAACACCCAGCCCAGCTCTCATCTGCATAGAAATTTATCCTGATTAATTGAAGGTTGAAATTTAAGGATTCCAGTGACGCTTAAGGTGTGACCTGGAGAACCTAAACACTTATAACTTATTATACAAGTTACTTAGCGTGGTCGAAATTTGCGCTCAAATGCTATACTATGCCCATCACTTTTAATGAAGCGCGTTTTTCTTCAAATAAAAGCGAGTTTCTCTCTTTTTGGTCTTTTTTCCTTTGTTCAGCCGATTTCGTAGATCTCGTTCTCAGCTTTACATTATTCTTTAGTTTACTCTTTTCTTTTTTTCCATCGTTTTTATGTTCAAGTTCAAATTGTTTTGATACATTTTTTGTTTCTGCAACGTTCATATTTTCATCGCGAGTTTTAACATCGTCCAAAAGATCTTCAACATAATGACTTTCATAAGGAGTGCCACCAAATTTTCTTCTTGATCGAGGACTTAATAAACTTCTATCAAGTTGTTCTATTTCAGTCACCTGATCGTTCTGAGCACACGACTCTTTAACATCGTATGCTTCACAAAGTTCCGCTGCTAAAGAAACACTTTTAGGTGGGGACGCTAAATCGCACACAGAATATGGCACTGTTTTCACTTGCAAACTCAAAGCACTACCCAAATCGGTATAATTAAATAGTTGCTCGTGTGGATGGGTCTGAACTGGTCTCATGTCAGGTTGATGTACAAGATGATCTTGTAGTGTTAAATGCAAAGGCAAGCTGTCATCGACAAAAGAATTCTCAACGTCCACATATGAGGAATAATTATCTAAGTCTATAGCGTTAGAACTGTTTTCCTTGTTATTCACAGGACCTTTGCTTTCCGATGTCTTTTTTAGTTCATTCTTTTCAGTGTAAACAGGTCTTTTGTGTAGACGTTTGGAATATCCAAATGAATAACTGCGTTTCTTGAAATAATTGTTATTTTTTCGTCCCTCACCATCATTGCCGTCGTCATCATTGTCACTATCACCTTCCAAACCATGGGTTGGTGAACCAAACAAAGCAAATGAGACTTCCTTGTGACATTTCTTACTGTCTTTCCCGCCGAAACTTCGACTTCGCTTTGCTTTAGCTTTTTCACTCCCAGTTACTGTGACATCGCTGCAAGAATGTTCGCAAACAGTTTCACTGTCCGAGCTAAAATGCTGATTAAGAATCGTTTTATTTTTGTCATCACACAAATTGTCCTTGTTATGTGATAAAGCAGATCCGTTGATTTTGAACGTTTTGCTTTCGTTTGGGGAAATAGGCTTATTAGCAAGGATAGTAACGCTGTCTGTCATAGTACCGCCTATGCCGCAAGAAAACACTTTCGGTTTTAATACCTTGTTTTCGATTTTCTTCTCGCTTTTATTAAAGTTACGCTTAAAAAACTTTTTCATATTATGTGGTGTACCAGCACCACTGTCTATACTTGTCACATCTGGGGTGGTCTGTTGGGCAGCAGAAGTGTCACCGTTTACCTCCAGGTCTGTCTGTCCAGGTGAACTTGACGTTGTCATTGAACTGCTGAGCGCAAAACCTTTCACAGAAAGCAATGCTTCATCTTTCGCATGAGCTTCTTTCTCTAATACCTTTGTAGCAATAACTTCATTTAAAACATTCTCGTTATGTAACACAAAATAACCACGCCCGTTGTGATATAATCGCCTACTTTTTATCAGCCTACCCAAGCAGTCATGGATAACTCTAGTTTCTGGTGTTTTGATTTCAGGGTAATGCTTCTTCAGATAATCGTAGAGGTTGTGCTTGGTAGGGAAGATGTTTTGATGGTTGAGATCAGCAACAGCATCAAACAATGCTGTTGTCAGAGACATAAATGGAGACTGAGGTATCAATTCCACCACAAAATCTTGAACCATACCTAAAGGTAGAAGAATATGATAAGAAACAGCGACGATATCGCGCTACCTTTACTAAGAATCATGATATTATTTTTACAATGAAAAATAAGAACAGTTCAACACAGTAGTTGACAACGCAGAATACAAAAATCCGTTTGCGAAGCAGCGAGACAGAAATGTTTTTGACATCACATGGCGATCTTTAAGCTTAAACCTCACAGTATATTTATATTTCTGAATACAGTAGTGCAATATTAACTTTAAGGTTTAGCTTAATCTTCACATAACCTGGACATATATAACAGTCAGCTTGCACAGTATATCACACTTAGCCTGCACACTAAACTTCCGCAATGGTCTTAAATAACTGTTGCATTGAACTGTAAATATTAGTCAACAAGAACCACAGGTAATGGTTAACTTAGAAATAACATGTTTTAATAGGTCCTAGAGAAACATGAAAAACACGACGCGTGTTCAATTCCTTAGGCGTAAATTTGGGTTTTCAAAGTTACTTAAAAAAAAAATTGTCAGGCTCTGCCCTATTGTATTGGATAATAGTGGAAGTGCAAAAGGGGAGTTGACAGAGAACGCTAGATTAACGTTTGTGTTTTTTAAAGAGGGGGTAATTACTGCTAGCCTAACGAGCCCCATCACCAAGCCGAGATGGAGACATAATGTGTATAATTTGAACATTGAAGCCCATCAAAAGTGCAGGAGACATTGTATTGTGACAAAACTCAGGACAAATATTTGGTAGTACATTGCATGACATCGCTTAATTCATAAAGACATGATTGTTATTAAAGCTATATGTGCTGTTTTTTACAAACAGTTGTATTTTTTAAACTCTACAAGAGGTTGTCTTGTTAACACTTAATTTTATAGAACTTTACTTTCGTTATCTTAAAAGATGCCAAACTTACATTTTGCAATTTATTTTGCTATCCAATCACTAAAATATCGTGCTTTTGGTAATACTTATAATAATCAGAATTCTCAAAACTTGGAAATAACATCTAGAGAATCGTTTAATCTATCACAGCATTTTAAAAGACATGTTAAAGAGACACCCAGTATTTTTTATATGATTTTTTTAAAGAATCTCATCAAGTTGTTATGCAAAAAGCGGTTTTGTAAACTTGTCAAAATTTATACAAAGAAAATGTAAAGAAACTATACTAATATCAGGATTCTTGTTTTAATTCATATTTAATATTTTATTAAGTAAAAAAAAGATTCATTCATAATTTATGAAAGATCAAAGCTCAAATATATACTTAAAAGTGAGGAAATAGAATCATTAAAAATATTAATTTTAATGTTGGCATTAATTCCACATTGTGTTTTGTAAGCCAAAATCAACCAAACCAGAACTAAAGCAATATAGAATTTTACATTATCCTGAATGCTATGTTGACAGTGAAAAAAATTAGGTAGCTAAACCATGAGAGAATATTTCTTCATTAGCTGTGTTGGCCTGTTAAAATAAAACATATTCGGTTCTGCAAAATATCAACTTTTTAATCATGATTTGCACTGATCTAATAAATACGATTAACAGCAAAGCAAAAACTAAATTTTGTTTTAATCCTTTATATCCTCTTAACAAAAACAGTAGTAGCATTCTTTATTTAAAAGTTGCTAAGGCACACACTGAGCAATGTAACATACAACAGAATAGAATCACATATGCAAGCATTAGACAAAAGATCTTATATATACTATCATAAAGAAGGCTTTGATAAAAAAACATATTTTTTGTGTTAATGTGAATTTAATTTAAGCATAAAAAATGATTTTAAGCAAATAAATTAAAAAGTGTACTATTTTATAACTTCCTGCCTCACAGAAATTAATTATTAATAAACATTTTAAGGCTTTGGACAATATTCTCTTTTGCTGTTTTGTATCCTGAAACTCCTTAAAAACTTTGACTACTTCATTGTCAAAAATCTTTACAGGAAGAAAATTTAGTGGTTTCACGTATTTTTTTGAAAATTTAAAAAATTTAACTTAGTGAAATATTAGGATTTTTGTGCAAACTGCAAAAATAAATTCTGTGAAACTTTCTTTCTGTTTTGAACCATGAAATATTATTCCACAAAAATGCTAAAAGCTTAAAAAAAAATCACAGGTATTCAGTTTTTTATGTGTAAAGTATTACTAAAAATTATTATTACTGAAAGTAATAAAAATCTTTAGGTTTATTTGAGTGTGTGATAAATAATTCCTCATCGTTGTTCGAACTTTAAGTTGACCACAAAATCTTGTCAACTAACCAATCTTTTGTGTAACTTGGGTTAAAAAAAATACTGAAGGACAATGTAACGATGAAGAATAGGTGAATATTATTTGTCATGCTAATAAACTTTAAATTTACGAAAAGAAAGGTGCTCAAAAAAAATATTTTACTTCAACTATAGTTTCGTATATATAAAATAATGGTGACATAAATCGGTTAAAAGTTTCGACGTCAAAGCAGAAAAATTTTAATAGCTATAGTCACACTAGCTATCACCCGATCAGGGGAGTCCGCCACTGTTCTGCCCAGATTGCGAAAACGGCCTGTTTACAACCGGGACAGCCGGATTATGTACACATGATCCGATTATGTTTTTTTTGCACTGGTTATGTAGTGGTGACCGGATTATGAACGCTGATATAATGGCTGGTCAGGCAGGCTGTGATTGGCATTTTCTTCGAACTTTTGTGAATTAAACATTCTCTGGAAGATAGAACACCCCTAAAAACTAGAGATAGCGGAAGAAAAAAGTCTCGACGTAATAAAACTAATCTTGTAGTAAATACATTTCAGCATAATATACTTTGAAGTAACTAAATTTTACAGAACCTAAATTATTCTTTTTGCGGGAATTAAGTTTGGTGAAAAGTTATTAAACTTGCGAATCCCAAAATTTAGTATTTTCCGCGAAATTTCGTTTCATTTGAGAGCAACAACAACTTTGCCACCAGGGCTATTTGCTTGTCAGAAGTGATGACGAATGATATAAAAGCGGTCGGCCCCGATTATATTTGTTCTATAAGTCTGGAATAATATTTGACTGTCATACATAAGCCGGCCTTCCTCGATTATGTGCGTTCTATAATAAGTGAGAAATAATAGAAAAATGCCATCCATAAGCCGGTCGGCCCCGATTACGTTCGTTCTATAAGTCTCGAATAATATTTGACTGTGTCATACATAAGTCGGCTTGCCCCGATTATGTTCGTTCTATAATAAATGAGAAATAATATTACACTGTCGTATATAAACTGGCCTGCCCTGATTATATGTCCCTTTTATAAGTGCCAAATAAAATTTTTGAGTAATAAGCCGGCCTGTCCTGATTATGTTGCCCTGATTATGTATTTTCTGCCCTGTTCTTAACCGGTGCAAGCTGCCGTACTTAATCAGGCCAATGTTCATTATCCGGGCAGAACACCACTTCCAAATTAGTTGAGAGTTACCTGGATCGGGTGAGTACTTTTTTTGGAAAAAAATTGTTTTGTAAAAGGGCAACCCGCTGGACAATTTTTTTATATGAAGTCACATACGTATTTCACAGCGATTCATGATTTAAAAAAATTTACCATGCCGCTCTGGCACTATTAATGTTTATTTACGTTGGATCAACAACATGGTAAAATACTATTTGTTTCTGGCTAACATGCTAGAGAGATTTTATTATTTTGATGTCCTGAAGCAAGCAAAGCTAGCTAGCTTGTGAATAATAAGTATATTTGAGTCTTTTATTACGTGCACAGATGACAGCTACTGCATACTTACAGGATACACCAAAACGGCTAGGTGACCCCCCCCAATCCAGTGCTGTACTGTTGTATGGTGACCTGCAATCTCAACTTTTATACATGCTCGCTTTATGGGTGCTTACATATAACAACAAAGAAGTTGTTTTACAAAGAAGATACACACAGGTACACACCTATATCTCTGATAAAATAACCTTGTGGGCTTTTTAAATGCCTTTTTACCCAAGCATGCTTAACAATCTTCATGTCTTCCTGAGGTCCAGCTAAGATCAACGTATAAGGCATAATCCAGCCACAAAGACGCAACTCCTTTAAACTCTCGTATAGTTTTGTACCTTTAACCATAACTTTATTAATATCTTTTAACATTTCGAATAAGTTTATTGCAGACAGACCATCAAGATTTTCATTACCATGCTGCAGTTGAGATGTAACTTTAGACGAGGAGATAATATCAGTCAAAGACGGTCGCAAAAAAATAGCTAAGTTGTTGCTACCGAGAACAGTTTTTCTATAAGGTTTTAAATGATGTTTTATCACCTTATTAGTATCACATTTACCCATTTTAAAAATTACTTTATCTCAAGTTGGTGACAAAACCATGCCGACATATTAGAAATTATTTTTTGTTTATGTGACTTGAAATATATAATTTGCCGAACAGATTTGCTTAGACAATAAAAGCATTCCCTAGCAGACTCGGTCGGTCGTTGCGGTAAACCGCGCCGTGAATCAGCCTCGTGGATGTAACAATAAATTGATTTGATATAAGTATTACATACAAGAAAAAAATATTTAGCGAAGATTTTTAAAAGAACATATATTGTCAGGCTCAAGACTGAAGGCTGAAATGAGTTAATCGTTGGAATATTATGGCTGTTCAACGAAAGAAGGCCAATAGTAGCAAAAACTTTCGAAAAAACATTTTAAAGTTCTCAAAAACGGGCTAAATACGATATAGCCGAAGGCATTTTATTTAACATTATCTTAAAAATGCGATGTATTATTAAAGATAACACCATTATTAAATTGGAGAGCAAACGGCGCAAAGCAAATCTTTGGCGAAACCTTTGTAGCGCTTACATCATCCAAAATTTCCAAATGAAATAGTTGTCATAAGAAGAGCGGAATTATTGGGAAAATATGACTGAAACATCACAGAAATTAAACACCATGCAAACCAGTACACTTCATAGGTTTAACAAAACCTCGTCTCTACGCTTTTTCACGGAAACCCCACTGTGAAGCCCCTCCATCATAAAGCCCTGGAGACGAAGTAACTGCTTTATTTTGTTAACCTTTGGGAAGAGTACCACTCAACTTTCATACAAAGAAAAAATACAAATCAATAAAAAATAAAAGTAAAAACAATAGTAGGAATAAAAAAAGGCTAATAGTTAAAAAAATTCATGTACTTTATGTTTTCTCACACTTATAAAGGCAAACACAACAGCACAAGATTAGCAAAGCTTGTAAAATATTTCATAAAACAAAGAATTCATTAATAAATACATGCCATAAAAATAAACTTGCGTTTGACCATGTTCTAATGTATCTCTGGGTATTTCACAAAAGTGGTTGCGTTTACAGGAATAAATAAGTGTTTTACCGGCTGAAACTGTACGCACTTCTTCTCATGATTTGTGAATATACCTTTATCGATGCTGGTACTTCCATATTTCATCTGAGTTATTCTTGTTATTTGTTTTATTCTCATCCGATGATGTTTCAAATCTCTTGTTAAGATGGATCACGTTATAACGTGCATGCATTTTCTGTCTTGTAAATTGTGGCCAATATATCCTTATTTTCTCCTCGTAGATTCTTTTCTAAAATCTTAAAAACTGGATTAAAGTTTCAGAAGTCGAGAATCAATACATCGTAAAATTACACGTATTTGCTAAAACGCACTTTGATCAGTATTAAATTCATATATATTTACATGCACATAAAATAATATTTTCAAAGTTTTGTGTCCACAAGTTCTTTGTTTTTGTGGTTTATAATATTTGAAGAGGTTTCACATGTTTTAACATATAAAAGGGTTATGTTTGTACACTCCGTTGGAGGTTTAGATAATATTTGTGAGAATTTGCTGGGATTAACGCTTGTGAGGTCATATATGAAAGTATAAACTATTTGATCACGTAATCTATAAGTGGAAATTAATTTAGTCAATAAGAAAGCTGTTAGGTTTAAGATACATAAAAGTTTAAAGATCGGAGGACATAATCAGGGTGGAGTAATATATAATTCGGACTGGATCCAAATAAAAATAATTCTGTGCAGGCGTTATTTTTATTTTATTTTTCATCCTTACGGATTCCCTTAACTCTCCTTATCAGAATTGTGTACGATCAAAAAAATCTGGTTCCTCGTGAGGAAATGAGATCTTTCTTATGCGAATCTCTTGTGTGGGGGTTACAATTAACTAACAATAATGTTTTTTAACGATGTTACATCAACTTTTTACAAATTACTTACTACAAACATTCCTGTAAAACAACTCAAAAGTCACGTTATTTTTTTTACATTTGAGAGTCCATTCAAGGTGTTTTTATTTAACCCTATTCGGTCCGGGGGGGGGGGGCGGATTCAGCCCCCCTGACGGTTTTTTTTAATAACTCCTGATTGCTTTCTTATATGGCTATGATACTTACTGAGTTTCAACATTTATCTATTAGACACCTGCATGCTAAATTTTTAGGTGCCATACCTTTCAAAGGCGTTGATATTGGCCATTACTCGAAACTACCCCTAAAAATCTTTATGAAATCCTTATAATGGGGAAAATATAATAACTCCTGTTAGGATTATCCTTAGAACTTGAAACTTGCAACACAACTTTGTTTCATCAAGAAGAATCATTTTGAATAATTTTGACACGTGACTATTCCGATTTCCCGATTTTGTCGGATTTCACCCGAAAATCGGAAAAAAACTTTTTTTCGGCCAATTTTTGGCAATTTTTTATTCGATCCATGTAAAAACCGGAAGATATGTTAAAAAAATTTTATTTAGCTTTCAGAAACTTCAAACAGAATGTAAAAATTCGCTCTAGAACAAAAGTAATTATATTTTAAGCAGATAGTGGCATTTTTAACAATTTTCAAGCTTCTGATGACGTCACAGAAAATGTGCTGACGCAAGCAAATATTTATTGCCGCCATTTTGTTCCTTTTATGACGTACTATAAGTGTGCCAAGTTAGATTCAATTTGAAAAATCCTATAAAAAGTTATTGAGGGGGGGGGCGGAATCCGCTCCCCCCCCCCCCGGTCATAGTATGTTCGAAAAACCCCGGACCGAATAGGGTTAACTGAGAATGTCATAATGAGTATGTGTAGCACCGGGTGGAGCGGGTGGGGTGGGGATAAAGTGCGCGCGAGGCATATACCCTGAAGTACTTGTATTCAGGCGATAAAACTGGACATGGCTAGATGTAAAACGTGTTAATACAAACTAATTCTAGGTAAAAATGTGATGACGTCATGAAGATCAAAAATTACGTCACATTAATCTAATAGTTCAGTTTCGACTTTTCAATATATTTTAATTTTACGTGATAAATATGCTATGGCCTTGGTTTGAGTTAAGTCAAGAATTGCGAGTAACAATAATATTGACGTCAATCTTATGCATAAACGGCGTACAATAATGTCAAAAAGGTTAACAAAAAAGACATAACTCTTTGGCTACATCAAAGAAAAGTCAATATCAAAGAAAAGTCATATTCACTTTGGTGTTACAGACAGACAGCGTATTACCATAACAGACTAGTCGTTAGCCTGTGGAAAATCCACGGGAGTTCGCCTATCAAAATAAAAGTCCATAAAACTTATATCGTATTTGTTATTTGCAGCTTCAAGATTTCGTCCGTGGTTAAGCATAACCCAATTTTAGCCGACATACAGACAACGGCTATTATCACGGAAATTAGCTGAGTAACCGGATGTTGGACAACAGGTTGAGGGCTTAAGTACAGGTAAACCGTGTCGTATATTGGGGCAAAGCGCTTTAGTACAACTGTACAGTATGTCGATCCCGTGAAGCGATCACATCAATACAGTGATTCGGGTCAACAATTCCGCAACTTCGGCTGAAATAAAAGCACAGTTCTTATTACAATTATTAGTAGTATTAGTAGTAGTATTATTGGATCTTTAAAGAGGATACACAGTTATTTATCATTTTACTGTTATCAACATGTGTTCTCTCTTGGGACTAGACTAAAAAAGCATAAAGACTAAAAAATGTAAACGGACGCAAAAACAAACAGAATTAATTCAAAACAGTCAGAAAGAATAAAGCCAGTCACAAAAAATAATTTTACTTAAAAAATTTTAGTTAAATTAAAAAAATCATTTACTCATTTTTCTCCTTTAACAATAATAGGTACGTCATTATATAATTTTGCCCTAATGAAATAAAAATATTTTTTTTCCAATACTAGTATATTTTGGTTATTTTTGTGTTCGTTCTGTGATTTCGCAATTCGAAATATACTTGAAAGTTTGGACAAACGTCTTCAGACAAGCATGTACGTACGAAAACAGCCGTTTCATTGCTATGTTTTCAACTGTCGGCATTTTTTGTCCTATGATTCGCTTTACCACGACGTTCCTAAAATGTTAATTTAGATTAATGTGTATTCGTAAGATGAATTCGTTCGTGATTACCACGACAGACAAAGTACAGGTATTATTAATATAGAGATTGGTTGGTTGGTTGGTTAGTTGGTTGGCTGGTTGGTTGGTTAGTTGGTTGGTTGGTTGGTTGGTTGGTTGGTTGGCTGGTTGGTTGGTTGGTTGGTTGGTTGGTTGATTGGTTGATTGGTTGGTTGGTTGGTTGGTTGGTAAACCTTGTTAATACCGCAAAATTTTGTTAACATTCGGATTATCTTTGAACGTTTCAAGAAGATTTTCGAAATTTAGAATATAAATCTACTACATGACCCAGCGTTGAGCGCCAGGTTGGCCACTTAAGTACAGATGATTTGTAATGTGCTAATCTAGTTTTCCAATTGACGGTTGAATCGACTACTTGTAAATTGTAATTTGTACAATAGCATAGGTAGACAAAAAATTTACTTTTACAGGTGATTGGTTTTCTAATGTGGAAAGCTTAAGATGTTGCATGTTGAATGAAGTTACAACTCCAACAAAATTATAACAAGAGTCTCACCTTTTGTCATATTATTTGTAGCCTGATTTAATGTCAATTCTCGTATGGCAAAAAAGAATTGACATACAATCCACGTTAGCAGCAGCATGGCAGCACCCTCGTCTTAGGCAGAGCTCAGAATACCCCAGACACTAAAGTTTTTAATATGATCAATTTTATTCATGATTTATATAAAGGACGATATATCTTGCTATGTGCATATTCCCAAAACGTTGTGTTTTGCTTGGTATTATAATTATCTTAACGACTATATATTTAAAAGCAACTTATCCGAGAGCGGAACTTGGCGAAAGAAGCGAAACAAAAATAATTTAATTAAGCAGTATCTGTAGAATAAAATGGTATAATACAGTGTAGTTTGATAGTATAAGCCTGAGCACGGTCGGATCCTTCCTTTTTGTGTAAACACTTACTTTCTTTTTGTAACGGTAAAACACACTGACAAATAAATAACTGCTGTGAAATGCAACCACTTAAATTGTATGTAGTTATTAACTGGACTACATCAAGCCGGGTCTCCTGTTAGCGATTTGGAGTGCAAAAAGCGCACAGGACAAGTTAGTGTGCTCAATCTCAATTGTTTAAATTTTGGCAGGCGATTAAAAAACGTGACAAAAACAAACCATGAGTGACTTTAATGATGGATTGATGAACAAATTTTTATCTGTTTTATTTATGGAAAAAAAAAGAAAATTAGAAAGAAAGAAAAAAATACCATCTTTTCATAGTTTGTCAAAATTATTGCGCCATGCTTGACACTTATTTTTGATTTTCTTTGAAAGAAGAGAACTTAGTGCTCCACAGACAATTATACTTGTGAACTTTTACTACCAGAATGTCCTCTAGTGACCTATTTCTGCACTTGCCTTCATTTCTTGCAATCGAAATGATGATTGCTTAGCGTAAGGTTAAAATTGCGCTACGTCTTCTTTCTCTGCGATTCCTGTTCTTTGTTGTTGTTGACTAATTAAAGAATTCTATTGTATAAACCGTCTTAGAAGTTCATGATTAATTGTGGCAAGTTCTTTATACCGTTCTTCCATTTTAACTTTACTTCACTACTACACGCGCAACACTTTTAACCTGATGTCCGCAAAGGACTTGCCGCATGAATATATCGTACTTGCTGACTAAATAAAAAACATTTTAATTGGAGTAAAATACGCAATGAATTGTTCGCCGGCGATTGAAAAAAAAGTAGGAAAGGTTTCTGCTTTTTCAGCGACCACGTCTCTTTTTTATATTGGTCGACAAGACGAACATGACCCTGGAAAAGGCTGATCCGATATAAAACGTGATGGGCGCGAATGTGTGACATAATTATTTCGTTACAAAAAACATTTTGGCGAGGCGGCGAGTCTGGGACGAACAGGAGAAAGCTGTTCGTATTAAATTGGTGGGTGGGCTGTAGCATGCTTTTTTCAAAGTGAAAATGCACAAAAAGTATCACTAAACAATGAAAGTGCAAGAAAATACACCATAGGGTGATACTGCTTACATGGAAATATTTTAATAGCTGGAAAAGTTCAATAAGTAGAAAAGTAATACCAAGCTATCTACACTTACTAGCTAACTAAAGATAAGACCATATAAAGAAAATCCACTTGTTTCTAAGTGGCGAGCTTTAATTTGCAGCTTTATGCAGAGAATGACAGTACATGTAATTACTAGCTCAGAGATCCAGTGTCGCCCACTACACATGTCACTTCAGCCATTTTATTTGACATTTTTTCCTTTATTATAGACAAATAGCTTTTTAATGTTGAAAATGTTTTTTTACAAATTTATATCGCATGTTTTAACTTATTCATATCAGGTTGTCGTTAACAAGCATGTATTATTACTTGATTTTTTAATTACCATATAAAATATACGAAGGTTAACCATTTTATCATGGAAAGCACAATTTTATCAGCGTAATTTAAGAAAATTAAAAGTGAAATAACTTTAGTAAATAAATTGACTTGCAACTTCTTAGAGTACTTTCAAACCAATCTGGTAAAAGATAATCTTGTATAGGGCTTAAAAAAATATATAGGCACTTTCAGGAAAAGTAAAACATTCTAAATTCTGAGTAAATAATGAAAAATGTAAGAAGAATTTTGGTCAAATGATTCTTGCTACGCCTATGGACACGAAATGAAGATATTTCAGACAAATCGAACCGTAATCATATTATCATGACATATTGTCAAGTCCAAGATTCCCAAGATAGTGTTAATATTTCACATGTAATACCACCTGTCAATAATATTGCTTTTTAAAGAATATGAGATGCTTTTCTACCAAATCAGGTCTCACAAAATCCCCTCAAATTTAAAAAATGTTTCTTACTCTAATAACGCATAATAATATTAGTTCTTCTTTTACTGGCATCATGTTGTTAAAGCCCGTATATAGTGAAGTTAAATGTCTGATGATATTGAAGAGTGATATACTATCGATACTAATACAAGTCAGTGACCATGAAAAAATCACAAAATAAGTCCAAAAAAGGTGGTGTCATTTTCAATTACAAGTTCCATAACTTCAGTACAAATTAAAATATTAACTTAAGATTTAACATTATATGGTTTTTAACTGGTTTGATGAAATTAAGCCAAAAAATAGTTTCATTATCATCATTATTTCTCAGTTCCAGAATTTAGTCCTTTTCAGAGACAACGTTTTTGATAGATAATTAAT
Source organism: Hydractinia symbiolongicarpus (assembly GCF_029227915.1). Lineage (NCBI taxonomy): Eukaryota > Metazoa > Cnidaria > Hydrozoa > Anthoathecata > Hydractiniidae > Hydractinia > Hydractinia symbiolongicarpus. The sequence continues at coordinate 2,375,359 of NC_079882.1, read as the reverse complement.
TTTGACTAAGATATTGGTTCAGGAACTATGAAAAGCAATTCTAACCTTAGAAATAGGTCTGATAGGTTCAATCTAAATTTAGGGCAGTCAATTATTACAGTAAACAAAAAATTTTATTACAGAAATATGTTTTTGTTTATATATATTTTATGATTGGATGCTTTATAATGAGAATGCTGAATTAATCTTCACGGTTGGTTTGGCAAATTGGAATAATTTCTATGATGCAAATTTTTAATCGACGACCGAATAAACGTCCGCCGAAAATTTTTATTCGGCAATTTTTTTTTAATTAAAATAACTGAGTTCACCAGATGAAGAGTACGATATTGATCTCAACATCACATTGGGAGATGTGGATGGAGTGAAAGAGGATGCTAAAACACGTACTAATAACGAATTAACAGCGAGAATACGACGAAATAAGAGTCCAACATATTTTTAACCGATAAGGTATTGGATAACATGTAGACTTGTCATTTTCAATTCTCAAAAACCTAGATTAAATTTTTGGATTATTATTGTTTAAAATGTGAGCTTGTCGAGTGAAATATAAAAACGCTGAATAACGTTGTAAACACAGAATTTATCAGTAAATGGGAGCATTTTTGGGAATGTAAAGGCCACAAAATGTAAAATCAAAGACGAGAAACCTCCTTAAGTGAATTATTTTTTAAAGTCATCTTTTTCATCGACATGTAAGATTTCCTCCTCCAGTTCCAGCTCCAGTTGCTAAATATAACTGGACACAGTGAGTTCACAATATATACGGATTCATAATTTTATGTTAACCATTGGGAAAATAAATATTATTCTTTTGCTACGATGTTGAGAATAGGAAGAAGAAGACTGTTCTGACTTCAAAAGGCCCTGATCATAAAAAGAAGTAACAACTTCTTCACATATGTTTTAAGTAGAGTTAGGGTCAATGCCAACAACATACCAAATTTTCATGCCATGAGACTAATTATTTTTTTAGAAAATAAGAAATATTCACAATGCCCTTACTTATTTCTTTTGATACAGAACATGAGCGAATGACTTAGAATGTGAAGAAGTGTATTGTCTTCACTTTCTGATGACATTTTGTCAAGATTATTATAAAAAGGCAACCTTAACCAAAATTTTGGTCATCATATAAAAGATGAAATACAAAAACGCAGATATACACTTAAAGGAAGTGAATAAAATAAGAATGTTAATATAAAGTTGAGTTTCTGCCTAGCTACCTTCAGTCATGTACCTGGAATCACATAATTATGTGAAAATAATGTAGCCATTTTTGCACAAATAACACAGTATTATAGTCAAGTGGGCAAATCATTAACCAATTTCCAACAAGTTTCCACTAGCTACAAGTTTTGTAAAATAGTGCTTGCTGACCAACCAATTCAGTAAAATACGCTTAATTTTAACTAAACTGCTTGAATTTCAAGTAAACGATAGCTTAAATAACATGATTGTATACACCCTTTTTTAGAAGCATGCGGTAAACTTCCACTTAGGCTCAGTATGCTTAGGAATTTTTCATTTTGAGCCTTAAGTTATGCTTATCCCAGTGCATAGGTAATGTTTTAAGGAGGCATGTCAGTTTTTACTGTTTTTGACTTAATAGCATGCATGTACTGTACATATTTTGCTATTCCTGATATTTAAAATTGATTGCGTTTTTTTGTTTTTCCTTTTACCTCTGATATTGACAGATTCTATCTTTGCACATGTTGATATTCAGTATTCAACTTTGATGAGCTGAACTTCTCGGTTTCGAGGTATGCGTAGAGTTATGCTCATTATTGCAAGATTTTAAGCTTACGTATGCTTATGTATGCTGTGCTTAGCGTTTTAAGCGCTATACAATAAAGGCAACGAACACGAAAATTTCTTTAAAAAGTTTGTACTTTCGCGAGTTTTGCTGACCTTTATTTTCCCTTAACCGTTATTTGAAAGCCAATTATTTTAGGGCAATTTCTCAGAGCTCGGTCTACCAACCCGTTTCAGAACCGACAGGTTGATGACGTCATCGAAAAAACTTTTAACCGCAATATCTCCGTTCGTTACCAGTATAGAAAGTGTTGCGGAGAGGTTGCCGAGGCAAAGGCATTAAGCACGGCAAAGGCAGGCAAGGAAACAGGAAGAGGGAGAGGAATCAGCAAGGCATGGGAGGCACAGGCAAGGGCATAGTAGGCAGGCACCAGAAAAGGCATAGGAAGGGTAGGCAAAGGGAAGGTCAGTGCTGGCAAGGCAATGGAACGGCAAGGCAGGGGTGCCTGACTTTAATAGAAAATCCCCCTACAACTCAAAGATTGCGTATACTCAATATATCTAAGATAAGTATCATATTAGGCCAGGAGTATAGAAAATATTGAGGTGCAAATATTTCAAATTCAATATCTAAAAACAAAAATCTCAAATTTATCTCAGGTCAATATACAGTGAATCATAGCAGAATTATGTGCCAATACAAGTATTTAAACAATCGGTCATAACGCCAAAAAAACTATCATTTTTTGATAATTCTGAGATTAAAAGTTAACTTGGTTCCAATGACAACAATCGTGTAAAGCACACACAGCATTAAGGTGTTTCATATAGAAAGTGTTGCGGAAATTTATAGGTGCCACTTTTGGTCAAATCGTATAGAAACGAAGTTCCCACGTACTTCACTCGGTTTTATCATTGACATATATATTTTATCTTGTTAACCGAAATCGCAGCAAGTCTTATCCTGAAAAGATGCCTTTAGACATGTCGAGGCGAACAAGTATTGCCGCCTTTTCTTACGATGGAATAAAAAAGAGCTTCTTTATGCAACATGGCATTTTTGTGCTCTATAAATGACAGTGGTGGTGACTGTATGCAACTCTCCCCTCTACGACTCAAAGATGACCTATTATCCTCAAGATAGCTATATATATCATATACTGATGATTACCTGGTGGTGGTAGGTGCGAGATAATTGTTTTTCCCAGCCCATAATAAGGCACTCACAGCCGCAAGGCTCATCTAAAATCCCGTGTGCACAATATACCGCTATTTCACCCCTAAACAGGTATGCAGGGAGCAGCAAAAAAACAGTAAGATTTTTTAATTTATTTATTTACAGATAAACTTCATAAAATAGCCATGTGCTAAACAGTTTAATAAAATATTAAAAGCCTATATCACAGAAATTAAGAACTAAAATTTTCGGCGGAAAAACTTTCGGACACAATTTTTTATTTCAGCGGAAAAATTTTCGGACAAAATTTATAAAGTCAAAAAATGCATGGGTAAGTCTTTTGAACGAAAACTAAAAATCGCCTAGAGGCACTTGATTGTATGTACCCTTGTGGAGAATGAAAGCTGGCTTTGGTTAAATCGCGCTTTTGCTACCTGTCGACTTGTCAAAATCAGACGTTACTAGCTCTCAGCTACTACCTTGTTGTAAAAACATATAAAAATATATAAAATTTCAGTGTTTAATAACGTAATAAATAATATAAATACATATTATACATACATGTAAATACAAATTTACGAAGACTAGCAGATCGATTGTTGTTTTTCCACGATTTTATTTCTTTTATTCTCCCCAAAGGTTTATTATAGACTTTTTTTTAAAAAAATGTCAACACAATAGATATTATAAAATATAATACAATATCACGGTAATATGACCACATAGGAGATAAATTTCCGCGTCGATTTTTTTTTTAAAGCAGATTGTAAAAATAGGACAATAAAATAAAAATTTAAATTTTCGGTAGACCAGCCAAGTTAAAGAAAAAAGAAAAGTGGTTAATTTTCAGAAGATTTTAATTGAATTATCTCCTTTTGTGGCTGGATGGTGTTGAAGGATTTGGGTGCCTACGCTTCCGGGCATTTATGGCGTCCTCCCGGGTGAAAAGGCCTTTTCCCCCAGCAGCACGCCACAAATCAAAATTCTCGCGGCAAGCGTAGCCACCTATATCCTTCGATAACACCACACCCTCCTTGTAAATATCCCACGTCAATTCAGCCTGCTTCTAAATGGAAAATCAGTCATAATACAAGTAAATGTGCAGGGTAAACATGATACGACGAATATTGCGAACTTACTTAACTTTTAGGGAGGCATCTCCTTCATGACTTATTGCTTATATGAAATGACATGATTTGCTGCTTTTGGCAAGAAATACGCTACTGGTTTAAATTTACGAGGTTTTGCCTTTTTTAATTTGATCTGTGAAATTATATTTCTGCTAGTAACTTACACACCGTGAAATATCTTTCACCAAAAATGAAACTAAAGTTCAATTGTATATACTTACTACCGTTGTTTTCAAAGAGGCCAACTCGTTTAAAAACTTTTCGCTTTCATTTTTCTACAACATAAAAATAACAAGTGAATAAATGCTAATTTTAGAACTTAAAAATGAGAAATAACAAATTGAATAAATGCTGACTTTATGACTAAAACGTGTGGGTGTGTTACTAATGCGATGTTGAAAGTAAAAATTTATGCTCACCATTTGCCTCTTTAGGGCGGCTAACTCCGCCTTTTGTTCCTCCTACAACATAAAAATGAGAAATAACAAAGTGTATCAATGCTGACTTGTGGCTATGTTTAAATATTTCAAAATTAAAAAATTCCATCGGAAAGAACTTGTTGTAAATTCGGCTCATTGATATCAGCAACATGGTGCCTAGCAATAACTCTCATTATTGCTCTACCAATGTTCATTTGGGCAATGGCTGAATTTTGGGAACATTGGGAACTTGCATCTGTATATTGTGATGATTGATCCGAAGACTGAGTATTGGTTTCAATATTGATTGCACGAGTGTGACTGTGTGTTCTCTCGCTCTTTTTATCAAATGATTGTTTAGCCTCTTTCAATGAATCAATTAATATTGATGGACATTCTTTGGTTTGAACAAGGGAAGCCAAAGCAGCAGCAAATGACTCATGTTGTCCCTTCAATTCTTCGGTATTGTGCCATGTTCCAACAGAAAATATAATGAGCATAGCTTTTGCATAGTCCTCAGTAACAGGCCAGACAGGTTTTGTAGATATTCCTGTAAAAACTGGGACGTGATCTACTTTGCAGGTACAATTACATTTCTTGCTCCAGTTCCATAATGATATTTCTGGCTCAGTTTCTCTACGCTTATCGCTTAAGTATTTGTCTAATGTGCTACTTTTTGTAACAGTTCCATCATCACCAGACGTATCCAAGGCTCGGAAACCACTGATACCAATGTATCGGAAATTCCTGGTACATCTAATCAGACGACCACCACTATTAATGAAATCCGCCGCAGCACCCGGAACATCTACTAGACCAGCAATTTTTTGAAGTAGTCGTTGAGCCAAATTTTTAACAGTGCTTCCATCATCAGTGTTTTCAATGAGATGGCGATAAACATGTACTAAATCTTCCGTTGAAGCAGCACCTTTGCAAGCATAACTAGCAATGTATTTTTGTAGAGCAAGAAGGTCCTGATCGATAATGGGTTGACTATCACAATTTGCTAGCCAACTAAGTAGTCGTGTTTTTACATGCATCATCAAACGAGGATGATCGCGTGGTCCCTCATGTTTAGGATGTTCCCCTTCTGTTATGACAGCATTAAAAGGATGAATCTCTTTACCACTTGTTTTTTTGGTTTGTGGATCAAGATCACTAAAATGAAAGCGACAGTACTTTTGTGGAGCAGTATCTTTTTTATTCTTACGGCGATAACGCAAACAATTGGAATTACAATTATGGAGGCCAATTCTGTTCACAAGATGGGTATGTTGCTCTTTTATACTACCTTCATGACTAGCAACATCCGAAAGTTCTTGCCCTTGGTTATAGTCCGGTGGAGCTTGAGTCCCTTCTGGTCTGGCCCATTGATCTTTGTTTGGAACCCAAGTTCTAATTCCAGAAGTATCTATAAATTCATTTCCACCAGCAGGATGCAGTGAAGTAAACATTGGTGAAAAAAAGTCATTACTGTCTTCATTTGTTGTTTGTAACCAATTTTGAAGTTCTTGCGCTGCAGGTTTTAATGCTTGTGAATCTACAACATCATCAGACAAGCTATCCATAATAGTTTTGACTTTTCGGGCATGTTTAGATGACGATATTATTGCGTGTCCATGTATCTCACCTCGACTTTTAGCAAATTCATATCGCAACCAATAGTCATCATATTGAAATACTTCCTTACTAACTGTGGCAAAGTAATTTATAGTCCTTGCATCAAAATACTGCGTGACAATATGAAGATTTTGTAGAATCATTTCCCGCTTGAATTTATTGTCACTTTCCATTTGCTGGCGTACAGCATCTTCGTTTAAATTGTTTATTAACGCATAATACTTAATAAGTAGTTCATGCAATGGTTTCCAATGAAATTCTGCGCAACTGTTGGTATCAAAATATGCTGGTAAATCGCCAAATTCATTTCGTGTAAAAAACAACATGGCATCCAATTTTTTTTTTGGTCTCTCCAGTATGGATCGGTATTCACCAGGTTTTTTCCAATACTAATAATTTTTCGTGGAACTGAATCATCATCATTTTGTAAATTATCTCTCAGTTCAGCGATTGTAAGATGAGCATCATTCAATTGTTGGGAAACAAGAAAGCTACCCTGCTGCAATGCTTGCATTCTCAAACGCATATTCAATAAGAAAAATTTTAAGTACGGATGACGTGCTACACGATTATCAGAACAATAATATATATGTTCGATGTATTCTTCAAAGTTAATTTTATTCAACCTTGGAACATTTAAGTCACAATTTCCATTAATAAAAACAGTCGGGTATGCCATAGTAAAAAACCAGGAGTTTTTAATTCCCGAATAGGATGTTCTCGTGTATATTCTAAATTTGCATTCGCTACTGTGCCATGTTGAAGAGCTTGATTAACTGCATCTTCAGAACCCAAGAGCTTCTCCAGTATTGTTCGTAACTCTTTGTCAGCATCGTTAGGTTCAACCGGGCAAACTAAACCAGAACGGGTTATACTTTCATCATCTTCAGGAAAGTTTTGTTGAAATTGATTTTCAGCAGGACCCTTGTCTCCTTCTGATATGATATTTGGCAATTCCACAACTGGCAAATCAGGTAATTCAGAACGCATCTCTGGTAAATTTTGAATGCGGTCATATTTTATTGAGACATCCTTATAGTATTCATTTGGTAGGAACTACTATTCCAACCTCTGACGGTAATGATGGCAGTTCGGTAGCAATTTGCATTCTTTGAGGAAAACTGATGCAATGACCTTTTGATGCAAGCATGCCATACCGTAGGAGGTGTATATTCATAATGACAGTGATACGCGAATCAATGTCATCATCTTTGTTACCGAATTGGTTATCCGTTACAATTGATGGTTCTGAATGTGTGGCCGGTAAATTAGTTGGCATTGACTGTTGTGTAATTGTTAATTTTTTTGGCATTGACTGTTGTGTGGTTGTTAAATTTGATGATATTGACTGTTGTGTGGTTATTAAATTTGTAGGTACTGACTGTTGTGTAGTTAAAAAATTTGTTAGTACTGACTGTTTAGTTGATAAATTTGTTGGTATTGACTGTGTTGTTGCTAAGGAGCATTTAGTTGGTACATTAGTTGACAAAATATTTCCATGATAATGTGGAGTAATTGGCAACGTAACAGGTGTTTTTTTATCTACAGATGTTTTGGAAAGTTTCTTTTTGCACCTATAATTTATTCGCTGGTGTCTTCTATTTTTTTCGATACTTGTTTCATTGACTTTAGGTTCTTCATAATGAATATTCAACTGATTACACTTTTCCTTCAAAGCATTTTCCTTTAAAGCAGGACCTCGTTTGTGTTGTTGTTTTTGTACAGCAGCAGACATATAAGATTTCATTATTTTTTCTACTAGAATATTTTGTTTTTCTTTCAAAGCAATCCCTTCCTTCTCATGATGCTGTTGATTGGTTATATTTTTTGGCTGAATTAAATTATTTGATGACAAACAGGGAATTTTTTTAGGTGGACTAAGTGATGTGGATGTTGTAGCAAAAGGAATGCTCACATTGTCATCAAAGATCAATGATTGGTAGTGATTGTCATTAACCCTACCAAGCAAAATAAAAGCACCCGCAGTGGTACCATCAGTCAACAGATGTGCCACTTGTTGTTCCCCAGCAATATCATGTGTTTCATCATGAGTGGGACTAATAAGGGTATATGGGTGTATTACAGTACTGGTATCAGATGTTATCAAAATAGTCCCCACCAACATTATTAAATATTTAGAACATGGCTGGCATAAGATTCCTGTTGGGCTATTTGAAAGTCAATGTCATTGTTGTTAAAGGGCCCAGGATTGCTTTCAATGTCACCAGATAGCAATAACAGTAATTTAACTGATGCAAGATTGATATTAAAGTTCAGACAACACATCAAAATTATTGAAATAAAAAGTTTCAAAAAAGGAATGAAGTCGTTATTATTATCCAGTTTTTCAAAAGGCTTTCCTGACTGTCTGTGAAAATTTATGATTTCATTCTTAATGTTATTAGAGCGACTAGCAGCTATATTATAAAACGAGCCAATGGTGACACGATATACTTGGACAGGTATCATGATGAATTTGTCTCTACGGTTGTGGTCTGGTAAATTGGTGATACCTATAGACGCCAAATACAGGACAAAAAGCAGGGACAAATAATATGATGTAAACAATAATCAAATATATAATTCAGTTATTTATATGCAAACAGTGAACCTAATGATAAATTCAACAATGAAAAAGCATGAAATTATTAAATAATACTTATCCAATATTCCAGGGAGATCAATTCATTAAATGCAATATCAGTAAAGTTCTCGCAAACAAACACGCTCCAGTAAATTTCCAGAGGGTTTGAAAAAACGCATTTCGACCGCGAAACGATGGTTTACTTTCTGCCTTCATGTACCAGGCACTTGATGCCACTTTTGGTTGAAAGGTGACTGAAAAACCGAGTTCTCACGTGTTAAGCTACGGGGACACGGCAACAATTTTCATGCGATTGCAACAAAAAAAATTTGTTGCAATCGCATGCAAAGTTGTTTCCGTGTCGCATGAGTTCCGGCACATGAAACAAAATTTATGAAAATGAAACCAAAACATGTGTGACAGTAATTAATGATGGCCGTCGCAGTTGATCGAAGTATAATAATCGCTTCTATTGCACTTCTTCTTGATGAAGAAGAAACAAAGAAAAAACAATCCAAATGGACAAGGCCATGGTTACAACGTAGGAAGGTCGATGGAGCCTTTCACACCTTGTTCAAAGAATTAAAGGAAGAAGATCTAGAAGGATTCAAAGGATATGTAAGGATGGACGTTGGCCAATTTGATGAACTGGTCCATCTACTTGCTCCAGTTTTGCATCAGCAAGATACCAACATGAGAGAATGCATAAAACCAGAGGAAATGTGCTGTATCACATTAAGATATCTTGCAAGCGGTGAATCATTCAGATCTTTGGAGTATCAATTCCGTATCAGTAAGAAAGCAATATCTTATATAGTTCAGGAAGTGTGTAGTGCTATCGCTGAAGCTTTGGGAAAAAATAACTTTAAAACATCGGAAACAACAGAAGAATGGATGGAAATTGCAAAAAAGTTTTATCATCGATGGAATTTTCCAAATGGATTAGGTGGTGTCGACGGAAAACACATTGCTATACAGCAACCAAAAAACTCTGGCTCGCATTATAGAAATTACAAAGGGAGTGATAGTATAATTTTGATGGGAATGATTGGACCAGAATACGAATTCCTTTTCGCTGATGTAGGGATGAATGGCAGAAATTCAGATGGCGGGAATTGGTCCCAAAGTTCCTTGAAACTTGCCCTAGAGTCCGGCGCACTTAATTAGCCAGAACCATCAGCATTCCTGGTCGTCTTAGAAAAGTACCATATGTATGTACAGGTGACGATGCTTTTCCCCTTTCTACTTTTATGATGAAACCATACCCTCAGAAAGGTTTGACCTCCGAAAAACGTGTGTTCAATTACCGACTTTCCAGGATGCGACGCATTTCTGAAAATGGATTTGGTATTTTAGCCAATCGTTGGAGAGTGTTTAGACGCCCATTCTCACTGGAACCAGAAAAGGTTAAAACCATCGCAATTGCTGCCATAACGCTTCATAATTGGCTACGGAAAGATTCCACCTACGGAAAAGTGTATATTCCTAAGGATTTGGTTGACAGTGAAGATGTGACAACGGGAGAAATAATAGAGGGATCTTGGCGAAGAGACCCACCAACTGAATCATGGAATTCTTTGTCATTAAATAAAGCTAGTAACGCTACTCACGAGGCGAAAGCAATCAGAGAGGAATTTAATGCATATTTCTACAATGAGGGATGTGTTCCGTGAGAGTGGCGTTGTGCGAGACTTGGTGTCTAAGGGAATAAAATGAAACAACAAGTGAATACTGGACTAAACGAGAAAGGTTTTATCAGTTTTTGCTATAGTTGTAAAAAGTTTATTTGTAAAAAATATACTACGTAAAGTGTTCATTACATGTCCTTTCTGAGTGTCTAAGAAGCATCAGATGATGCTGAGGAAGGTGAAAAAGGATCAAACTGTCCATTTTGGCTTGTCGAAGCATTGGCGAGCATGTTAAGGAATGGTCCCTGTTGAAACTGATTTCCTTGGAATTGATTCGGGTTGAAGAGTGGAATTTGATAGTTTGAACGACCAGTTAATTTCTGCTGTTCGAAGTCGTAGAACACGTCCATCACTTTCTTTTTTAAGTACGACCAATCTTCGGGTTCATATTGAAGCAGTGAATCCGCAACAACCTTTCCGAATAAATTTGCACGTTCAGATAATTCTATCTTTGCGGTATTTTGTTGCGGTGCTACTTGTGGCTTCAGAGAAGCAGCCAACGTTTTCCACAACTCTGCTTTGGCATCGTCTTCTGCTGTTTTTTGTTTGCTTCCTGATCTTTTTGGCGGCTGAAAAAATCCTTCATTATTGTCAAGTGATGTACAGGATGCATCCACATCACCTGTGACGTCAAGAAATTCCATTTGACTAAAGAGTTCCCATGTCGAGACATACACATCACAAGAATCCGAACCAGAAACTTTTGAGCCTTCTTCTCTCGCCTTTTCTCTTTTATAAACTGTCTGCAAATTATGCCATTCCCGCTTTATACCTTCTTTTGAAAACTTCCCATCGAATAGCTGTACTAGTTTTTCATAAAGAGAATCCCTCAAATTGCGATCTCGGTACTCGGTCAGGTGGTGGTTCCAAAGCGATGGGTTGGAATTGAAGAAGTCAATTAGCATTTCTTTCTCCTCCATATTAAATGTTACTTTCTTCTCAACTCTATCAATTTCTTCTGTTAAGAAGGAAAGTTGATCGAAAAACTTCCACTTCTTCTTTGGCTCTTTCTGTTGGTATTTTTTCCGCTCTCGTATGAAAGCAGTACGGAGAGCATGAAAGTTCTTATCAAGGAAAGCTTCGGTATATTTTCCATCAAAAACTTTTGTTAGTTCTTCCTTGACCTCCGCTTTCTCTTCTTTTTTCCGAAAATTGACTTCGGAAGACCACAGTGATTTGTTTTCGTTATAAAATTTAATAAGTTCATTTTTTTCTTCTTCCGAAAGTTTTTGCTTCGCTTGATCTTCCGCCATGTTGAAGTCTTATGTAGTTTAGTTCGAAGTCTCGTCTAGTCTTGTCTAATTTGTTGTGATTGAAAAACTTTTGTTTTGATTTGTCTTGAGTTTTTAAACGAATTTGATTGGTTAAAATAAAAAAATGTTGCAAAAATTTTCCTGAAAGTGCGGAGACACGAGGAAATTTTCCTGATCCTCATTTGCAACATGAAAATTTTGTTGCAGCAACAAAAAATTTGAGCGAAAAATGTTGCAGAATGAGGATATTTGATGTGGGGACACAGTGAAACATTTTCATGCGATTGCAACAAAACAATTTTTTTGTTGCAATCGCATGAAAATTGTTGCCGTGTCCCCGTAGCTTTACTCTTTGTCCAATCAAAGCAAAATAATGATTCCGGGGCACATAAGCCGGCCTGCCCCGATTATGTATTTTCTTTATAAACAAGACAAGCTGCCGTACATAATCCGGGCAGCGTTCATAATCCGGGCAGAACAGTGCTTCATGGGCCAATGACATTGCATCTCTTATAATCTCTATAATAATACGCTAGGTGTGTCTGTCTGTGTGTCTGTGACAAGCAAAGTGGATGTCTTCATTTTCCTCTGATGTTGCCGCAATATGCATGTCTAATATGTTAAATTTTCTGACGTTACGACGCGACGAAAATAACACTACTTTAACGTCAATATCCTATATTAAATTAATGAAGCCATTACAGTGCACCTAAAACTTTGAGGTCAAAGAACTTGAAAACGAGGTGGTGACGTCAATGATTTTTCACCGCATGGGTAACTAGGGACCAACTAGGACCAATTTGGATAATTTTCCCAAACCTGGGTCCCCGAATCCGTTTCGGAATGGACGGGTTGATGACGTCTTCGAAAAACCTTCAAATCCTAATATCTCTGCAACCGTTTGTCAAAAATACGCGATCCTATACATTTTCTTGATAAGCGTTTCAAGACCTATACAATGAAGGCAGCAGGTATACAAATTTCTAAAAAAAAAAATTTGGGGGGTTTGACTGGCCATTGCTGACATCAGCAAAATGTTAAAACCCTTATGTCTCATTAACTGCTTATCAAAAAGATATGATCATATACATTTTCTTGGTCAGCGTTTTAACATCTGCATAGTACAGGCAACGAATAAACTAAATTTCGCCAAATATTTTTGTAATTGCACTGCTGACGTCAGCAAAAAATCTAAAACAATCTACTTTTCCATTGTCCTTCTGCCTAAGTGGATTTTTCCACGGGCCTTATCGACTAGTCTCTTATAATAATACGGAGCTTCTGTCTGTGACTTTTGCAAAGTGGATAAATTTTTTTGATAAAGTCTATAAAATATCGCCTAAAAATTTGTTCTGTAAATTAGCAAACTTTGACGTTAAAGCAACATTGACGTCAAAGGAAAGTAGATTAGTGAAGCCATTGCATTGCACTTTAAATTTAAGGCTAAATAACTTGGAAACGGGTGGAAATAACTGACGTCATCTCCTGCATAGGTAACTAGGGACCACCTGGGACCAATTTGGGTAAGTTTCCCAAATCTGGGTCCCCGAATCCGTTTTGGAAAATGGACAGGTTGATGACGTCACCAAAAAACCTTCAAACCGTAATATCTCTGCAACCGTTTGTCAAAAATACGCGATCCTATACATTTTCTTGATCAGTGTTTCAAGATCTCTACGATGAAGGCAACGGGCATACACATTTCTGAAAAAAAAGTTGTGTTCTGACATGTCTCTGCTGACGTCATCAAAATTTAAATGACGGTTGTTTTTCTCTGTGATCCTGCCTAAGTGGATTTTCCACGGGCCTTATCGACTAGTCTCTTATAATAATACGGAGCTTCTGTCTGTGACTTTTGCAAAGTGGATAAAAGTTATTTAATAAAGTCTATAAAACATCGCCTATAAATTTGTTTTGTAAATTAGCAAACTTTGACGTTAGAGCAATATTGACGTCAAAGGAAAGAATATAAGGATTAGTGAAGCCATTGCATTGCACTTTTAAATTTAAGGCTAAATAACTTGGAAACGGGTGGAAATAACTGACGTCATCTCCTGCGTGGGTAACTAGGGACAACCTGGGACCAATTTGGGTAAGTTTCCCAAACCCGGGTCCACGAATCCGTTTCGGAATGGACGGGTTGATGACGTCACCAAAAAACCTTTAAACCCTAATATCTCTGCATCCGTTTGTCAGAAGTACACGATCCTATACATTTTCTTGATCAGCGTTTTAAGATCCATACGATGAAGGCAACAGGCATAGAAAATTCTAAAAATTATTTTTTGTATTCCTACAGGCCTCTGCTGACGTCAGTAAAATTTAAATGACGGTTGTTTTTCTCTGTTATCCTACCTAAGTGGATTTTTCCATGGGTCTTTTCGACTAGTTTTGTTTATAATCCGACGAATCATGAATTGCAAAAATGTAAACAATCATGGCATCCGGCGTCAATTTGCCTGCCCGTATGGTTAAAAAGACGATTTTTTGACCAACAAAAGCAGATGCTCTCAGATAACTAAATACTGTAGTATCAACTTTTAAAAGTTTAATTTTATCTGCCCACGCTTAAAATTTTTGACCAACATGATATGTGTATTATCCAGTGTAAGTGATGTGCCTTTTCTGATGGAATAATGTAGATTATAGTTAAATACATATAGCTACACTTTCTGTTTGATATGGTGTTTTTATATTCTGTGAATGAAATTGGTGACTCGGTGCTATGAGGGATAGAGAGCTGTGTGCAACTCTCAATTTCCTCAGGATATAGCTAGCGTTGTAGGTAGGAGATAATAATGTGTTTCCTAGCCCTGTCCAGGACTTGAACCTGGATCACTCATTTAAAAATGAGTGTCATAACCATTAGACCAACAGGGCATGAATGCATACACAATTTCTGAAAAAAAAAAATCGAGTGCGGAAAGTTACCTACAACTGGCTCTCAAGAACATCCAACTTGTCGACGATAACGAAAAATCTCGTGCTAGTATATGTTTAGCATATTCGTAATTATGATCAATGAAAAACATGATCAATGTTCGAGAATAGTGACGACGTTGAAAAAAACTGTATTTCAAAATACGAGGATTGTGGACGTTTACTGGTGCGACTGCTGTATCAAAATATGATTCCAACTTGGAGTGGATTTGGGTATGACGATTGTTCGACGGTGATGTCATCTTTAAAGTTGGGGCGAATGTGGGCAGCACAGAAATATCCTGCTAAAAGAGTTTTATTTTAATCCTGTTGTATATAAATCATATGTAGATACTTTGTACATATTTGTAGTGCCCTTGGCAAGATGGGACAGTGGCAGCCATATTTGTCCTAGAGTCTTCTCCCATCTTGCCCCCCCCCAAGCTCTCCTTCGTTTGTGCTTTGTGGGGCCCAGTGCAGGAGTTCAGAGCTCTCTAGTCTCAGCCCCCTGTGTGGTTCTGAGCTCTGACCCTACATTGGGAGTTGCAGTTGTTCATAGACTTTCAACCTGAAAGGACAGAAAACTTGTGAAAACCAGATTTAGTTAAGATAAAGTAATTTGCAACTTGAGTTTTTATTCTTTATGAATAAGACCAAGCCTACATTTGCTCTATTTTATGCCAGCTAAAAGTCTATTTAAGTTCTATTATAATCCCAGCTCAGTCAATAGATTTATGTTAGATAGTCTTGGGTGTGAGTTAGAATAAGAAAGGGTTCATGACATGTAAAAAATAGTGATAAAACATACCCTTTCTTCGTTTTCTTGAACAAGCTCTTCCGTCAGTTTTGATATAGCTTAGGTTAGCGAAAGTTTGAGTTTGAGGCGCTATGTGTCCGAGAAGTGGTCATGTGATATTAGTAAAGGTGACTTATGTATCACGTGGCTAAAAAGTGTAGGCTGATTTGGTCTCAACTAAAACCATCCGATTTCCCGCTTAGCCATCTTTAAAAAACAACAAAAGCACTCCATCGTAGTTTATATGAGAAAAAACGTAGTTTTGCTTAATCAAAAATTTACAAGAATATAACCAGATAATAATACTGGGAAATCGAGTGCTCCATAAATGAAATCTAGCCGTTTTTGATGTATCGGGATGAAATTGATAGAAATACGAAATACTCTCCACCGTAGTAACTTTTTATATTATTTGCCTTAATTAATGAGGAAATAGGCTACGCTTCGCTCTCCGCTCGCTACGCTACTCTCCGCAAAATTGTCACTTTTTATTAAAAACCTTGTCTTTTCCATCATTACCATCTGAGGAGAGCCCGTACAAATATATGTCATAAACTTTTTTATCTGCTAAATATATCGCGTGACCAGAAATTAGGTTAGAACGTCCTCAAACATTTTGACCTTGCATTACGGAGTTTCATACCGTGCAGGTCTGGGCACTAGCGAAGCGCTTGTAGGGTCAAATTTTTATATCCCCCGCAGAGTGTAAGGCATTTGCTAAGAAAAACATGCAGCATGCAGACAATTATTCACTTTTTCCTTTGTATTTTCGCTTTTTAAACTGGTGCGATACATTGATAGCAGTCAAAACAGAAAGAAACCTTATTTTTAGTAGCTAGTTACATCACAAGTTTTAATATTGTCTTAAAAATATCACAGTGCTGATCAAGGAGGGATTGCTAGCATGTCATTCAAGATTTATATAGCTACTAGTACAGCGAAAATAATGTAGCTCATTAAACAGATACATAGCTAGCTATAATATAAAAAAACAATTTCAAAAGTTCTTATTTTGTGTTTGCTAGAAACTTTATTTAACTAACCAGGGCTGGGATACCTACATTTTTTATACCAAATTGTCAAAAACTGGCTGTATCTGTCTCAATGTAGTTTTTGCTAGCTTGGGGTCACACTGGGTCGCTCATATATATCATAGCCTTATTCATACAGTAATCAGATATATAGGATAGGCAAGTGCCCAGATGCTAAAAATAGGATCATAAAAACTCATTTCTAATATCACTCAACTTCAAGAAATATCAAACAGTGCAGTTCGAACACCAACTTAACCTTAAAAATTGCTACCCCTCAATTTTGCGTTGGAATAATTTTAATCTGTAGAGTACAAAGTTTCAACCGCTGCGAAATATAAAATAAAATAATATAATGTGGTTTAAATAAACAAATTTAATGGAAAATAACTTTTTAAACAAATTTAGTGACTTTAACTGTTTTCGTCAAATATTTTCGGTTGCCAATTTATTCTTGCATTTCACCAAAATTAAGAACACAGTAACACAGTGTAACATGCTATTATATATATTTCTTCCTAGCTAGTTATGTAATATATATATACAATAATTTCCAACAAAAAGTCAAAGCCAGTCATTATATCATTGAAGTGTGTATTTTATTTTCAATCTATTTCATCTGTGCTCTTTTTTATATAACTAATTAGCTATACTTTGCAAATAAATCCTTTATTAAATGCTCTTCCACGTTAATCCATTTCAAACTTACAGATCCATATATAGCTAGCTATAGCTTACTGTAAAAAAACTTCCTTTAAGTCTTCCTATAGCTAGCTGTAATTTTTATTTCTTCTTGCCAAAGTGCACTGATAATGATAGAATAGTGTTTCTTTTTAACCATTACTTTATTCATCACAACACAAAATGTATGGTATATGTAGCTTGCAACAACAGGAAGCTAAAATCCCTAAAACCAACATCAACAATATGTCTTCTCTTGCCTCTCTATAAAAGTCAGTAATTTAAGTTTTCTTTGATTCCAACATCTTACCCATGTCAATATGTCACAAAGAGGCTTAGCAACACCATTCAAACGTGTTATTAAAAAGCAAAACGTCAGTTAAAGTAAAAAATTAGTTGAAGAAACGTCAGGCAGGATTTTGCATTTCTGCCTCTTTTCGCAGCACTAACCAGAATAGTTATGAAAAACTGACCATGAAAATTATTTGGGCTATCAGGGCAAATGAAAACAAGCCAAAAATTTGTCCCTACAAAGCGCTTCGCTAGCGCCCAGACCTGCGCGGTATTAAACTCCGTAATTTCTAATTTTCATGTTTTTAACAAAACACCTTGTATAAAAATTAATTAAGAATGTAAAGCCTTAATTATTTTTGTTATGGTTTTGCTAAAAATTATTAACTCCACGGTGATTTATTAACTTGCACTTAACTTCTTTATCCTAATTTAATAAGGAATTAATAGTTATTGACAACAAGCAATAGGAGAACATAAGAATGTACAACAAATTAGTGCGCCAGTATTTATCCACTGTCTGTGTTCTGGTTAAACAGGTATAATGTTTAATCAAAATTATAATTGCGTTTGAAAAGTGGCTAAAATCAAAATCGCTATTACTACACAAAGTCAAGTCAAAGCCATAAAGAGTTCCAAAGCTTGCGTCATGATGCAAAAAAGTATTGATTTGCACTCGTGGAAAAAGAAAAGAAAATTTACTATGGTGGCTTACGTTTTTCAAGTTTTTTTAAATGGGGTTGAACGAGGAGCGAATCCTTCGACGCTGTGGTTATATGTAACAACGTTAATAAAACCAACAAACCCGGAATTTGTGTATGGATTCACAACATTAATGTTCTATTTACCGCCAGTGTTTTTATCGCTTGTTTTTGCAAGGTATTGCGAAAAAACAAGACGAATCAAGATCGTCTTATTAATTTGTAACTTCATTAGTATGCTTGGTTGCATTATATACATCATTCCCTACTCACCACTTTTTGTGACCGTCGGACAAATGTTGATTGGCTTTACTGTCATCACAAAACCCATAACAAGCGTAGAAGTAAGCAGATCGTACCCCACTCATGAAATGCGAAATAAAATTACAATTTTAATGTCTGCCCTTTTTGCGGGCATATCTGTGGGGCCATTTCTTATCGTTTTTTGTCAACACATCAACTTTTCAATCCTTGGTATACCAATAACACTGGGAAATATTTCAGGTGTGATATTGTTTGCAATAATTTCAATCACGCAGGTAGTCATCATATTTTTCGCTAGTGATTTATCTAAAGAATACGATTTTAAAGCTGAATACAGTCTTCTTCAAGAGCAAGACAAAGAAGATCTAGAAGAAGAAGAAGAAGAAGAAGAAGAAGAAGAAGAAGAAGAAGAGCAGAGAGAGATGGAAAAGGAGCCTACAGACTACACATTTTACGTTGCGTTGTGGAACCTGTTTCAGCGTTTTGACATTCTATTCATAATGACAATGACATTCTGTAATGCGTTTTACGATATGGCTTATTGTCAAATGGTGCCAGTTATTGTTCTAAAATCTATCTTGTTTCCTTATGACTTCGTTACGATGTTCTACGCAATTTATTCAATTGGTGCATTTTTTTTATTACTCGGTTTCACGACATGTAAGTTGTCTAATAAAGCAGTTTATTCTTGTGGCATAATCAGTGTTCTAGCTATGTTTATCTCGGCTCTGTCACAAATGCTACTTATTAAAGGACACATGTCAACAACTGGGAAAATTGCCATACTGATAATTCTTTCAAGTAACATAGCTATGGCTGAAATAGGAGAACAGGTTTTTTTGATACTAGTTTCATTAAACATGGTCACTTCAAAGTATCAAGGTTATGTGGAAAGTATTCGTTCAGTGTGGAGACAGTTTGGTTACTTAATGGGTGGATTTTTATCTGCATATATCGTAGATAATTCAACCCTTTTTTTTGTTATCACAACAGTGCTATGCTCATTGTTGCTTTTGTGTCTTGTCATACGGCGAAAAACAATGATGCATCCAAAAATTGTTATCATATGAAGTATAAATTGTTTGTTTTTTCTTCCTTCTTCTTTTCAAGCGACTGCCGAAACGTCGGAAATCGAGTAGAAATCAAAAAAAAAGAAATAATTAACATGACATAAAATGATATAAAAAGTTCACCAGTTGTTATGGAAACTATGGGTGTGTGGGGATAACCATACGTGCTTTTAACAGCTTGAAGTAATGAACGTATATCTCAGATAACATTCCAACTTTCGCGAAGTATTGTGTTGACAAACATAAACTAAACGTAATTTTGTCATTTAGTTTACCCTGGAAAAACCTCTCACTTTCAAATAAGCATACAGTTTAATAAGCCAAAATTAAATAGGTTTGCATACAGCGCTTACTACAATTTTGAAATAGTTGCAGATTGCTGGAAACTAAGTTTCTTTTCAGATTCTGTACGGCAATGCTTTGCAGGTGTGACTGCTCATACGCAGTGAGTTAGTATTTAAGGCGATTCTCGCAAGGGTTCTTCCTCGATCTTCAGTTGGCCTTGTCGTCGCAAACTTTTGCTAACAGTGTTTAATGTTCTTCATATATTTTATTTTTTCATGCACCACCAAACTTCGAGTTTATGACGAAAATCGACTACGAAGATATATATTGTAAGATGCACGGCATAAAAAATGGTCATCTTCACATTTTTCTTCTCTAGAAAAAAGGCTATAAAGCTCCCACGTTTGGCTCCATGGTCTAGTTTTTTCATCCAGTTGTTGATCATCATGCCGTTCATCATAGTTGTGTGTATTGTATATGTGCTTTGCCAAGCCAACGAGGCGAGAATACCAATATCACCATATTGAGTTGTTATTTACTCTTAATCACCCATTGCTGGGAAAAAGTGAAAAGAAACACGCTTTTTTGTAAGAATATACTTATTCTTTTTCAACTCATATAAACATGCATCTTAATGTAAAATTGTCTTTGCTCAGGTTGCATTTGATCTATTTAGCTGTCTGTTTGTCAGTCAAATTAGGCTGCTTAAACAACAGCACTATAAAAAGAGTTTTATATATTTTATGCTTAAGAGTTAAGAATATTCATGTTTAAACGAAAATACATTATCTTTACGAAAAAAGGCTTGTAGCTGTTTTACTATGATTCGTAGAACTTTTATCACCAGTCTGTTTTAAAAACTAGTAATTAGCTATGTATTATAATCTTATTACAAAATAAGTTAGATTTTTTGTTACAAAATTATTAGTTCTAATAAAACAAGACAAACCACACGCTGCTGCAATTATGTTTCTGTTTATATCTTGATGCTTCAAAAAATACTCCAGATAACCTAGCAATATGATAAACTGCATAAAGGACACCTGACACATGTCACCGCTTGCTTTTAAAACCTATAATTGAGACACAGAAAAGCACTCGATCACCATACACAAATGTAACCCGGTTTGGTTAACAACGCTAAGTCTCTCACAAGGTGTTTCTAATTAACAACAAGAAGCCCTGCGGCTTAAAGATTTCCGTCATTAGCAATAATCTGAAAAACGATATAAAATCGTGACATACTTGTCACGATTTTAAAGCTATAATACATTGGTAATTAATTAGTTCTTTTGAATATTGAATATAGCTTATAGTACAGAAGAAAATGACGTAATTATATAACATCAAAGATGGCGTATTATAAAACGATCTTCATTCTGCTACACTGCACAAGCTTTAACTTTCGATAGCATATAAACTTTAAAATAAAGTATTGTTCATTGGATAGTAAAACAATTTGTTGCACTGTTGGGATTCTTATTGACCTAAAACTCATTTTAGCCTCGTTCTCAGAAAAAATTCTGTCAAAACCAAGATTTAGGCTTTAGCCTGGATAAATTCCGGGCGTCCAGCCTAGCCTAGCTGCGCTGCTCTATCTATCTCCCCCTCTATCTCCTCAGGCGATATTAAAGATTCCGCCTTTGCTGGCGGAAATCAAATAAAATACACATCCTATTTATTTCATTGCATTTGCATTTATCAGAAATTCTTTCACCAGCAAACATAATAACAATATGACAAAGATTATAACTTTTTAAGTAAACCCTTTTTTAGCTGCCCAAACAGCTGAATTATTTACTCAGTGTTTTATGTATACAAATTTCCTTTACTATTTCTTAAAAATATGCACCTTAACACATACAGAAACGATTTTTTTTACTCATCTAAATTAAGTCAGCAGAAATTACCAAAAGAGCCTGAGAGCAAGGTTTATCTTGTCTACAGGGATATAAGAAGTGAATTACCAATTTTGAAAATTCTAGGTCATAAGGTGGGTTTAATTTTTAAATGTAGCAATTTTTAAGATAAAATTATATATCAAAATTTACTTTTAAGAATCAGACAAAATAACACTACAACTTTTTATTACTTAAAATGCGAATCGGAAGCAGAAATGCACAATTCGTGTAAACAGAAAGGCTTGCAACCTCGTCCCCAGGTTGAAAGGCTCGGACACAACCTACATGCATGAAATTATTTCGAAATGTTGAATTTAGAACATAGTTGAAATGAGGGAAATTATAGAGGCAATCGTTACTTATTATAATTATAACTAATTATAGAGGCAATTCCTACTTTTTAATTGGGCTATTATTCTTTAATCATGTGATCATAACAGAGAAATCCTTTGTTTTGAGCGCAAATGGTCTCATTCAACCTCTTCCCCAGGACTTGTCGGACTTTGTATATTTGACGGCCTTAAAATATATATAAACAGCCTAACAAGTCATAGGGATGGGGTTGGGGGTAGTTGTACTAGAGGGAGGGGACGAATTAGCGGAGGAATTGTCTTAGAACCTTACTATAGATTAGGATTTTTTAAAGACTAATAGTTCTCGCTTAATTCTGACCCTAATCAAGGATAAATACAAAAAAAGAAGATTGGTAACTAAATGTTTCTGCAACTTGACAATGTTTTTCTACTACAGTAGTTGCGCTACGTTATATTTCAGTGATTTATACCATTTCCTGTTTACTTTAATCTCATTCACAGAGGATTTTCCTTTTTAATTAATTTAATAGCGGCGAAATTGTTTGCCGCTTCGTAATAGCGGCTCAGGATCCGAGAAACTCTGGGAACTAGATTCCTTTTGGGCGAACATGGAATAATATAAGTTTTTGGATATACTTGAATGATTTCTCAGTTGCCGCAAAATGGAAGTTGTTTGTTTCACTATTTTTTAAGATCGTGTTGACATGACAACCGCTTGTTAAAAACGAAGCGTCCAATTAAAAAGTTATATGTTGAACGAAAGAAAGTTTACATGTTTTAGTAGCAGTAGAACTTTGATAACCAATCACATTTTAAAAATTCCAGAAAAGAAGATTTTTAAATGGTTACAAAGCAGAAAGAAATGCCGATTTTGTTCGGAACTTGTATGCTCTGCGTTCTTTCGTTATGTGTTGGATTAGCATATGGTAAAAATTGTGTTCCAGTTGCAACCTGAGATGCGACAGCCCTACTGCGAAATACTTGCCGAATATAACCTCCTATGAGTTGGAAATATTAAAGGGGAATTATCCGAAAGTAAAAGAAATTTCTGATTTTTTCTTCCAACGATTTGGAAAATTGAAATCTCTGAGGTTCTTTTGGGGTAATTTTAGACAGCTTTCGAAGTATTCCTTATCTGGACTTTCCAACCTCATGACTTTAGTCATAAAATTTTCACAACTACGTGTGCTGCATCCAAAAACATTCACGAATTTAACACAATTAGAATATTTAGCACTGCAAGTAAACAAATTGGAAATCATCCCTAAAGAAGCATTTTCAAACCTTCATTATCTCTCATCCTTGCATCTTTCTGGTAACAACATTAATTATATCGATTTGATAATGCCTAAGGATTCTGTCCTGAAGTATTTTTATTTGAATCACAATGCAATACAGACAATATCGAGGTCAACATCTGAAAATCTGTCACATTTAAATACGTCCATCTGGAATATAACTTGATTGGAAGTTTACCGCATGGCATACTTGAAAGTGCACTCTTTTACACTTTCCAACAATAAAATCAAAAAGTTGGAACGTGAAACTTTCAGACAATTCGTTGATTTGAGTAGAAACCTTATTAAAAGTATAGAACCTATGACTTTTAGAGAGACTAATTACGGGACTTGTTCTTAGACAATAACAAAGTCACGATCCTTAAAAATAACACGTTTTATGGTTTAACAAATTTAATATGCATAATACTACACGAAAACATCATCACCAATATCGAACAAAATGCATTTCACAGCTTAAGAAGTTTGAGAACATTATATCTCCAAAACAACTTGATAAAATCCATCAATCGTGGTGTATTAAACCAACTGGGTAACATGTCAACTTTAAGACTTTCACATAATAACATTGGGATGTTGGAAGATGGAACATTTGAAGGATGTAAGTCTCTCACAAATTTATATTTGGATAATTATATTATTACCAGAATTGATGCTCATGCATTTGCACCTTTTCGAGGTTTACAAAATCTGTTATCCGTTTATTTGTCACACAACAAATTAGTCGAGATTGATTTTGCTTTTTTTAACAAAACCTCTCGATTAACAGGTCTATACATCAATTCTAATTACATCAGAATGGTGAAAAATTCTTTTTCCAGAGGACTGCCAAATTTGCTGAAATTAGATATGGGCAACAACAAAATGATGTCTTTAAAAGATACAGTTTTTGTTTGATTTTCGTCCTTATGGCTTTTATACTTGAATAAAAACAAGATAACTAAACTACCTCCAAATATATTTCGTCCACTCAAAAAGTTAAGACATCGATTTGAGCAGTAACAAAATAGTAACATTACCACACAACGCATTCTATGGTATGAAGAGCCTAAGACGGCTCTCCTTGGATAACAATAGAATGTCTAAAGTATCAACTTCAGCCTTCCCTGAAATGCTAAGTATTAGAGACATCAATCTGAAAAATAACGCGCTGAAGAATATAGAAGAGGATTTTCTGAGAAAGTTAGGAATTTGAGAAGTTTGAACATTGAGGGTAATTGCATCAGAAAACTTCAATCTGGAATGTTTAATAGTTAAGCTCGTCTAAGCAGGTTATATCTGGGTAACAATGAAATAAGATATATTGATAAAAAGTCATTAAATGGTTTAAAATCCTTAAGTTTTGTTTACCTGAGTAAAAATAACATTTCCAGCTTGCCACTAAATCTATTTTTGTATAACCCAGCCTTACACACAATCAGATTGGATAACAACAACATTAAATACATATATGATGGCACGTTTAATCAGCTGAAAAATCTACATACCTTAAATATCAGCAATAATTGGCTCGAAATTATGGAAGAGGACGCATTTGCAGACTTAGTGTCGTTGAATACATTCGACCTTTCTAAAAATCAACTGAAAGTCCTGCATTCGACAATATTTACAAATTTGTCAAAAATAAAAACTTTAGATTTAAGCACAAACATGCTTAACAAAGTTTCAACTGAAATATTTAATAACACCAGAGGTTTGACCAGTCTTAATCTAAACCATAACTAGTTTTCTGTGTTACCTTTGTCCATTAGAAGTTTAAGTTATTTGCACCATCTTGAATTGAGTCATAATTTATTAATGAACTTACACCTGGTGTCTTTAATAGATTAAATCGGTTAAGACATCTCAATTTACGAAACAACTATATCAAACGGTTCAACGGTGACGAATTTGCTGGACTGTCACAAATTACAAGTCTCGACAGCGCAAATAATCTTTTAGACACTTTACCAGAAGGTTTGTTTGACAATACCATTAACTTGAATTATTTGGATTTAAGCGGCAACAAATTTAAAGTGATTTTAAACTTTTCAAAACTTTCGAAACTATTAAAACTTGATCTTGAACTTAATCAGATTTTAGGCATATCTCCTGCAGCGTTTAAGGAAATGAAAGTTTTAAAATACTTAGATTTGTCACAGAACCGTTTAAAACACGTTGGAAATTTGTTGTTGGAGAATAAAAATCTGGAGAAGTTATATTTAGCTGGAAACGAATTGGAAGATATTAGTTTGAAAGAGACGAAAAAGAAGTTACTTGAAATATTATTCAGAGGAAGTCGTTTGTACCATATTTCACAGGATTTGTTTCGCAACACACTAAAAGTGCTCGAGCTATCCGAAAATTTCATTACTAGTGTTTCTGTAAACACTTTTGACAAATTCTATTGGCTAACAATTCTATCAAATCATTGGATCCCCATTCATCTTGAGAGACTTCAGTTACTTGACATTAGATATAATCTCCATATCATGGCCAGTTTTGTGAACATACCATTAAGAAATGGATTGTCATTGGATTGGATACAGCGTTCTTTTGCATTTTAATAATCCTTGTTGGGGTGTTTGTTTTGAAGAGATGCCAGAAACTTAAGTCAGCCAAGGTATGGATAATTATTTCCAACAACCTTTTTATTTGTATGTACGCTGGATGAACGCGCAAGACGGTAAAATGGCTTTCCAATGATGACTGGAGAACTTTAAGCAAGTAGCTATTTACGAGAAGTTCGCAGGAAAAGTTTGAAACTGTCTAAAAAATTTTAGAAAATGTTTGGAAACTATCAGGCTGTGAAGGGTTAAGTATTTATTCTTGATATAATGCAATTATACTTTTTATACAGGAGAAAGGCTGTGTGGTCAACTCAAGTAGCAACCAATATCGCACAAATTATGAAGAAAGAAAATCTTTGACTTTTCTTTTTTTAATTTTTTTATGACACTAAACAAAATACTGAGTCTACCTACTCTTTTAAAGGCGGAACTCGGCAAAATAATGAACTAGGGAAACACAACAAATGAGAAAGCGCAAAGAAATGAATGTCTGAACACATGAACTCTTATAACGTGTAGTGAAGATGAGTGAAGATGAGTGTCAAGAAAACGATGAAGCTAATATACGTGATAACGGAGTATACGAAAAAACGTTATTCGTGATGAAAAATGCTAAGATGACATTTTGTAATGAGATAAATAACAACATAACTTGACGCTCTCATTAGCTTTAATGTGCGATGTTAAGAGAGTCCATTGTAAGGATTTGGGAGTGGTATTGCTGATGCGATCACTTTTCGACCGTTTAAAGATGCCTGCTTTTGGAGTGTAAGAGATTAGCCAGTAGATGAATATGCTCTGTTAAACTTTCCATTGCTTACTTATTGACTTATTAAAAGGGTTTGTTATTTTTGTATTTTTATTCATCTATTTTTATTACAATTTGCTAATTATTATTATTTTATTGCTACGAATAAGATACATTCCGAGCACTAAAAAACTGTAACATTTATTATGAATAATGTTGTTTTGCATCCATAAGACGCTAACGTGCTCCATTCTTTTACTTACTCCTTTACTTAAAAGACGTTCCGCTTTCCCTTTTTAAGGAAAACTACAGTAACAGACAGTGAAATCCTATCGAGAAATAATCGTCACAAGTTATTCAAGGTGGACGTGGTGGAAAATAGAAGTATTTTGTTATTTCTCAGAACTGAAATATTTTCCTCGAGCGATTACAAACCTCTAGCGTCTGTTAAGTCATTTTTTCCAGTGTCCACATTTCTTCCGTCTTTTTAATTTTTATAATATAATAATTTTTTAATGAACTTGTATTAGTACTTATAAACAGATAACTCTAAAGTCCCAAACCCCTCTCCCCCTCGCTGTTATTAGCGCCATCCGCTATACATCCCCATTGATTTTTATTTTTTTATTTTGCGGGTGTTTATTTCGAGTTTTATTTTATGTGCCGCTTACATATTTTACGACTTTGGGTGAATGAAATATGGTCAAAAAAAGGAGACACAATTGATTTAACATTTTTCGAAGATATTAATGCATTTTACCACAACGAAAAGTTAGACAGTATTATTATTACTAGTCTATAAAGCCCGTGGAGAAATCTACTTAGGCAGAAGGACAATGGAAAAATAGGTTGTTTTAAGTTTTTTGATGACGACAGCAGTGCAGATACAAAAAAAAGTTGGCGAAATTTAGTTTATTCGTTGCCTATAATATATAGAGCTTAAACTGCTGATCAAGAAAATGTATATGATCATGCGCTTTTGATGAGCGGTTAATGAGATTTAAGGGTTCAAAAATTTTGCTGACGTCACCAATAGCCAGTCAAAACCTCAAAAACTTTTTTTAGAAATTTGTATACCTGTTGCCTTCATTGTATAGATCTTAAAACGCTGATCAAGAACATGTATAGGATCATGTACTTTGGACAAACGGTTGCAGAGATATTAAAGTTTAAAGGTTTTTTGATGACGTCATCAACCCGTCCAGTCCGAAACGGATTTGGGGACCTAGGTTTGGGAAACTTACCCAAATTGGTCCAAGGTGGTCCCAAGTTACCCACGCGGTGAAAAATCATTGACGTCACCAACTCGTTTCAAGTTATTTAGCCTCAAAATTTTACGGGCACTGTAATGTCTTCATTAATTTAACATAGGATATTGACGTTAAAGTAGTGTCTTTCAAATACACACAAGAAGCCTCAAGGCTTGAAGATTTCCGCCTTGTCAAGAGAAACTTTCCACAGAGCAAAACGTCCAATGGTCGACCCAAGGCTGAGATTTCCAATTTAAAAACAGGATAAATGATTAAATAATTGCGCAAAACTATGTGACTTAACCGCTTTTTGAGGCTTTTTGACTATTCCATTTCTTGAGTAGTTTTAGTTGTAAAAACAATGATTTGAGTCTGGGATTGTGAGTCTAAGGTTCATGTTCTTATAACATTGTTCTTATATAAAAAAAGGGGTTAAAGTAACCTGGTCTGAAAAGTATTAAATATGGGCGACAAATAACGCAATTTAGATATACTTCAATTTAATTACACCTGAATAAATAACAAAAATATACAGATTTACACACAGTTATAAAAAGTATAAAAACTTGGGATCTACCTAGAAAGTTCTAAAAATTTTCATGATACAAATTCTGTAAAATCATAGAAGAACCATAGACGTCTAGTTTCCCTTAAAAATAATGTGAAGTAAATACTATTAACCAAAATAAGACTATAATAAATTATATAAATATATATTAGTTTTAGTGATTCATTTTTCACAAATTAATGTTTGCAGTTTACTCTATCAACATTTTTTTGGAAATGCTGATAATGGCTGTGTTAGATTATGGCTGACCTAAAAAAGAAAGGAAAATACTAAAAAAACATATATGAAGAACTCAAAATAATCTTAGCACATTAATGTGATATTGTTCTGTGCCCTATATATTTAAAGATGACAGGTATAAATGCAAGATAAAATAAAATATTTCACCATTTTATGAAGTTTTGATAAAAAAATCAGGTGATACTGTGAAACGCCAAGTATTTGTGATGTCTGTCTTTCCAAAAAGAATACCTGCGTGTTCAAAGACAAATTTTGGAAGTTTTATAAATATTTAATTTATTTGAAAGTTCCTAAACTTGCCTAAAAGCATCCCTAAAATGTTATATTCAACAGTGACCAAGAATACCATATTTACTCTAGTCTATTATTACTTCACCACTGGATTAGTGTTTTAACCTACAAATAAAGGTGGGTTTAGCAGGAATCCTATATTGCAGGATATATAGGCCGGATATGTTGAATTATTTTTGGGTAAAAAACCTGAGTGTAGTGTTGTTTTTAGCAAAACTTAGGAATTTTTTAACAAAGTTTGGAAATATGAAGCAAAAGAAGTATAAACACCTACCTCAAATCTTTTCCAGGCTATAAGCAATACCTTTATAACTTTTTGTTTTTCAATTTCAATATGCATTCAAACTTGTTGTAAGAGCCTTGCTTGCTTTGCCAAGGGTACAATTTATTTGCACAATAAATTTTCCTGAAACTTATTTTTGTGGGTGAGTGGTACACAAAAATGCTTCAATTTGCAGAATATATGCGAAATGTGCAATATTAATTTTTGGGTGCCTAAAGTTCAATTATTTCAGCGGAGGCAAAATCAGTATTTTTTCTAACATAGTATTCAGAAGTTAGGGCATTTACAAATGAGCAACATAGAACCCAATAACTTACATCCTAAAGAAATCAAAGTATGAAGAAATAAAAAAATTTTTAATTGTTGCGGCTAGCTGAAATGGAAAATTTTGCGGAATAATTTTTCAGAAGCGATGTTTGACTGATTTCTAAAATTTCTGTGGAACATTTTTACAGATTTGGCCCAAAGTTCTGCAAAAAAAAGTTCCACAAAAATTTCTTCTACAGATAGTGTATATATGCTAATTTTGAAAATATTTTTTACAATCCATGGCAAAAAAAGGCAGGATTACTTGAAAAACAGGGAAACTGGATAATAGAGTAAATATGTACAGTATACTTGATGCTTTTTTAAAGCTACATTCACATGTTTTTGTGCACATCAGGGAGAATTTTTATTCATAACCTCATTTATGTAAGTTACGACACACTTACATACAACTTAAGCTCGTATGTCAGGTTTTTTATGGAGCAAATTGTTTTGCTTGTTACACAATGTAACACAATGTAGTCCATAGGCCAAAATATATAAGAAAAAATGTTCGATTTAGGATTCAAATTTATAAAAATGTTTTTTGAATATTTGTGTACAAAACAAAATAGCAATTAATAAAGGACTTGTTATCTTAGTACAAAAGTACACAGCCCTTTTCATAAAGTTCATGAAGAATATTATCAGAAAATTGCACTGTAGATTTGCTTGTCAAAGTTTGTAATTCTGATCTGCTGCTGATGCTGCATTTTAACGATGGTCGTGTTAAATATAAGAAAACGCTTATTTTACGTTCTTTATGTGAAACTTTATATGCAATACAGTCTGTAGAGCTAGCTAGCTACATGACATGCAAATGTAGCTTAAATCGGTCAAACTTTCCTGAAAACTACTGCACCTTTTAGGCTATTAATCATCAGTTTTGGTTCCCAAACTGTTAAGTCAGGTAATGGGTTTGATCCCTAACTACGTATAAGGAAGGTCATTTTATAGTTGGACAGAAATGCTAGGGAAATGCGTAGCTTAAATAAGAGCTTTAAACACTCTGAAGAATCGCAAATGTAAATCACTTTAACATAGCTAAGTAACAAACTAGCTAGAACATACAGCATTTTTTACCTGAGAAGACTCATCGACCAAACATCCTGTTTTGCAAAACATTGATTTGGAGTTTCAAACATATCAAGAGGAACGGTAACCGATTGTTTTGGGCAAGAAACTTTGGCGTGTGGGACCTGAAACTCGAAGAACTTCGAGACAATAATTTTGTGGCGCCGTAGATTCGATTCCTCTTGACGGCGATTCAACATGGGCGAGTGTGAATGTTACCATAGCCCCGGGTTAACCCAAGCCATGTGGCGCCGTAGATTAGTGGTTATAGCTCTCGTACTCTGTGCGGGAGACCGGGGTTTGATGGGAAGATGGCACAGTGTGTGGGCCGTTGGATGTTGCCGGGAGTTGTCTAGTAGAGCTCGGGCTCTAATTGGGTCTGCGTAGCTCAAAATGAGCATTAAATACTCTAGGACTCTCCATCTACGCCATGGCCCCTCCTGGAAATAATAGACAGGGTATATCCCTGTATATTTGTGAGGCTAGCCATGTAAAATATGCACATCTATCTATCTATCTACAAAGCATCACAGGAAGCCACGATATCAGGTTCTGACAATCTGAGACCCTACCTTATCGGTAAAAAAAAGGTCGGTGTAAAAAAAAGTCGGCAAAAAATTTAGTCGGCAAAAAAGTTAGTCACTTTGCAAAAATTAGTCACTTTTTACCGGTTAATTTTTTTAATATTGGTCACTTATTGCCGACTTTTTTGACACCGCTGAATTAAAAGAGAACAAAGATTTTACAACAATCTAATCTATTTCAATAACATCTTTATTAATGATTTTATCAATAATATTTTGGACATCTCCCGGCTCTCAAA
Organism: Hydractinia symbiolongicarpus; assembly: GCF_029227915.1. Taxonomy (NCBI): domain Eukaryota; kingdom Metazoa; phylum Cnidaria; class Hydrozoa; order Anthoathecata; family Hydractiniidae; genus Hydractinia; species Hydractinia symbiolongicarpus. The sequence continues at coordinate 2,344,044 of NC_079882.1, read as the reverse complement.
TTATTTGCTTTTATCATCTCACGTGGGTTTAAGAGAAAGCTATTGGTTCAATTGGTTCAAACTTAGTGTATACAAAGACATAATATAGCGGAGCTCCGCTATTTGGTGTATACTCCGTATAATATTGCGGATGAGGCTTCATAAAACGACAAAGTCTAAATTTGATTAGAATCCCTGGAATCACTTTGGAAAGTCAAAAAACTAAAAAATTGGAGGTTAAAAAGTAATTCAAAAAATCGGCAAATATTACTAGTCGGTAAAAAAAAAGTCGGTAAAAATTTTCGGTCGGCAAAAAAAAATGTCGGTAAAAAAATTGGTCGGTAAAAAATTTAGTCACCTAGCCAAAATTTGGTCACTTTTTGCCGACTTTTTTTTTACCGATAAGGTATTGGCTAAAAAATCACATAACGGATTTCTATTGGCTTTTAAGAAATTAAACAACTTCCAGGCCCAGGGTAAAATACTTTAATCTGGACACCGCGCGTTCAGGCTATAGGTGGTCCCTATCTCTCTATCTTCCAAAGCGATTTTAAAGATTACGCCTTACGCGGCGGAAATCAATGATCAAGATGACCTTACTAAACTTTATTGCTTTATATTTTGTCGGGAAGAGATACATTGAGAAATAATTACTTAAAAAAAAAAATCAAACAAATTTTCAATGAAATTAAAAAAAAAATTTGATTTGTATTTTTGTTATGAAAAACGTTGATAAGCACATATTTTGCTCCCCCCAAGATACTTCTTCCAGGGTAATTCGAGAATCAACACAATTTTTTGACTATTGGATCAGTGTACAGTTACCTCTTACTAGAATGATGTTTAAGAAATTATTGGAATAAATGCCTAATTTCACATATCACACACACAAACATTGACTTACGGGTTTTTAATATTTTACACCAAAGCACTTTTAATTTGTCAAAGGGAGACAAGAAACTGTGACTAGCGTATTCTTAACGCTCCTCACTGGCCCTCAACTTCAGTAAAAGCAGAACTCTTGTCCCCTTTCAACTGGGGAGCATTTGACAGGAAATGCTGTTTTGCTATTTCGAGGAATTTATGAACAGGATTGCAGCTGAGTATTTTACAACCTTGCATGGATGAAAAGTTTTAAATTGACTTTTTTTGTCAACGGAAGGGTTTTTGTTAGAAAAAGTTTGTTCGTTGGAAAAATTTCTATCACTAAACGATTTTTTTTACTCTACCTTGATACATTTTTCTTCAATAATTTGTCATCGTATCCTTTGAGTATTTACTACACTGTCCGCAGTTAATTAATGAACAAAAAAAGAATTAGTGCAAATAGAACGGAAGATAATTAGAAAATATCCGGCGGTTAATTTATGTCAAATAATTTTAATTTGTCCAAACATAAAGTAAAAAATTCTTTCCAGAAATAAAGTAATTGAACTTAAGGCAAAAAGTGCTGACATTAGCCAAAATTTATTGCTGCCATTTATTTCTCACGACGTACTATAATCAAAGGTTATGGAGGAGTAAGGCGAAATCCCCCGGTCATAATATGTTTAAAAGCCCCGGATCGAATAAAGTTTAAAGGATAGAATTCACCACCTGCTCATTAGAACTCGTAAAATGCTGTTCCGAAAAAACTAAAATTTTAATCTTTCTACTTTGAAACTTTCCGCTAAATATATTGGAATCCAACTTATAGTGTTGCTATGGGAACGGGGTCGCGAAATGTGACCTAAGAATTAAATCCCAATGTTTCAGCATTTTTATTCCTAGAATTAAATATGTGTCCTAAAATTGACATCGAATTTAATGTGACAAAATATGTCGTAACCATTTAGCGTATATTCACCCGTCAGCCAATCTTATCAACTCATAATAAACAAAGTTGTCACACAAAAATAATGGAATCAGCAATATAACCCCCCCCCCCCCCCCCCCTTATTACTCTTTCTAATATTCCCTTTAAAACCCCTTGCTACACTTTTCGACCCTTTATATTTATTATCTTTCTAGCAAGGGAGTGCAAAGGTTCGTCTTTATAACATCACTTAAATTGACCTTCACAGAAGTGTTTCTGATGCCTGCCAGCAGAGAGACCAACGCTATTTGCAACGACATCCCAATAATGCAGAGATAGAGATAGATCACTTCGGAAGCACCTCTGTAACACTTGTGCATATCGTTAAATAACCACCTACCACCTCTTCCTTCATTGCGAATATTGTCATACAATTTAAAAAAAATTTTTTTTTCAAAAAATCCAAATTTTTTTTTAATCTGTGAGGTCCTCCTCACTAATACAAAATTGTTTTTTCAACATATAAGCAAGACTAACCATTTATAATCTAACAAAAAGAAAAAACATGGCATACAATTTTTGACCTGTTTATTTTCGCTCTTTATTACATTTCGGTCCATTTTACCAAAAAAGGCCGACAACTCGATTTGTACCCGTGTGACCGCCCAGAAAGTTTTTTTTCCAAAATATTTTTTTTAGTGGTACATTAGTGTTAAAATGTTATCCAGACAAACGAGTCATGGGGCTAACTGAACAAAGGATCATGTGCCCTATATGCACACTGCTGGATTTAAGCGGCCCCAAAAAAGGCCGGTATGAATAGGGTTAATAGATTGTAAAATTTCGTCGCTCCTGTCCGGCGAGGAAACACTATTCACAATTGACGAATGTATGACGGACGAATCGAAGACAACGAAAGCATAGCTTTTGGCTATTACCGCAAGCATATATCGCACTCCTCGCAAACCTTTAAAAGCAAAAAAAGCAACTTTTTCTATGTTTCTATCTTTTTAACGACTAGACGAATATGATCAATGACAGGGAGAGCATCAAGACCCGGATTAATGAATCAAAGCATGTATGTTTGTATATAAGACTCAAACATCTAAGAGGCTTTGGGATTCTAGAGTGATCTACAAGGCTGTTACATCTTATCTTATCTTATCTTATTTTATCTTGTTTTATCCTATCTTATCTTATGTCCTAGCAACAAGTAACATCAACTACGCTTATCGTAATATAATTTTGATGAAGAGTAGATCTTCTGGTTGGCAAAACGTTCCTATCAAGAAGCAACTTGGGGAATCATGCTTACTTTGAATTTTGATACTCTCCGCTTTACCTTTCTCTGAAGGGTCCTTTATCGAATAATTTCACGCTAATAAAAAAGTAGTGGTCACAACAATTACTACGTAAGTGTTTATAAATTTCATATGGAACAGGAGAAATTACATCATTTATTATCATATAGTGCAACCGATAAAGAAAGAGAACGCCAAGTGTATAAAAAATTAAGAAATAGAAAAAACGCCAGTTTTTCTAACATAAAGTGAGTAAGTCGAACCTGAAACCATACGAGTACAAGCCGAATTCGCTACAAATACACCATCTCTGCCTGAAATCTAGTTTTAAAATGCATAGCATACAATATTTTACCGGACTGTGCATCGCATACAACATTGCGAATCAGAAATCAGCCTTATTATCTTTATGGTCTCATAAGTATTGAATCAAAAAGTAGGCAAAAAATCATAAATGGCCAAAAATCTGTAAATTGTAATCTGTGAAAAATAAATCGGCAGAAAATGGTTTGTCAGCAAAAAATACTTTTTTGCCGAGTTTTTTTACCGCTACCGATATAGACAGAACACACAGTGATAACAGGCTAAAAATCTCTAAAGAGAAGTACATCAAGTCTTGGTTGGAATTGGCACAAGCAACAGGATTGAAACTTCTCACTGCAGCCTTAGAGCACTGCTCTGTCAAAGGGAGTGAAGAAGAAAGGGCTAAATAATGCATGAAATAGTGACTAAATGTAGAAGTCAAAAAGTATAAATTCATAAAGTGGGTCGATTGAAACTTTAGCCTGTACGGTATGCAACTTTCTCTTAGATATCTTTCAATGTATATGGCTTATGACTTGCGTTGATGCAACCTATGCTCCAAATTTGGTCTGCCAGTATCTCTGTCGATCAGTACTTTCCCGTCAGGGACTATGCTTCCAGTTTCTTGTTAAGTTAGTTCATGCATATACAGCCTTTCAGGCTGCACAATTTCTACACAGGGATTCCATGGCCTCATCGAATCATCGTAAAACTTGACTTTTCTGATTTCATCATATAGTTTCTGCCTACACATTCTCTACCTTTCTTTTATGCGTAAACTTGCAGTCGCTATCCTCAGGTTGTTTTGTCTCGCTTTGGCTTCTGTCTTGCATGAACCGTGTAAAGCTTAAGTATATACAACTAGATGAACCCTTCATCTCAGAGTTGCTAAGGTAGCATATGCTATGCGTTATGATCTCCTTGCACTTGCACTCCTCTAAATAACGTCTTTGTGTACAAAATTTTTCTTGCAGATATACAACTTCAATTTTTAGCACCACGTTACACTCGCCTAAGTTTTGAATTAAACTTTTTCTTATGTAATTCGGTGCGGATAACTTAGACGGACAACTTGACAAAAGTACTGAACGACTATATTTTCAGCAGCCGTATAGGGAAGTCGTCAAGATCAAACGACATGGTAACGAAGAATTCTCGCTGTGTGCTGAAACGCCATAAAAATAGACATTTTTAGGTGTCTTTACTTGCAATGTCTTGGGTGGTATATTCAACCACTTATCTCTCCTATTTACCCTAGATAGAAACCCTACCACAAATGTATGTAAATGTCTTCCCTATTGCACACAGAGACATCACGTCACTAAAATTCTGTTTCATTCATGGCCTTGCTTTCAAATTTCAACGTAATTAATTTTGACTTCACTCTCCTTTTTTCCTGCATGGAATCTTAACCAATGGCAAAACATTAAATAGCATCAACCTCATCCCCAGAGAATCTGGTATCTTTTCTGACATCAAACGTATCGCCGTCTCGATGTTAAAAAGACACAAAATACCCTGGGAACGAGTTTTGATCGACCTCCTGAGGCAGGTCTATCATGAGTCGGTTAGCGCGATATTTTCCCTGATATTATTCGGTTTTTGTATGGAGTTAAACTTTGGTGCGCAGCTTCGGTGCCATTTTATCTATTGTTTTTGCAAAGAAAAAACGATAGATAATCTTTGGATGAGGGAGATCATATTCACTAACTCGAACTTGTGTGTTGATGACTATCTCAATTAGTCGCTACGTAGGGACGAGTTCTCGACGCTGATGGCTAGTTTGTATCGGCAAAAGTAACACAGTAAAGCAGGTCCCGTTTAAATATTAACTTAGCCTTTCTAAACAAAGAGAAATTTGTCTGGCGGCCACACTGGTGTGTTACAGTACTAGTATGGCATACGTTAGTCTGGTAATGTCAGTAGTAAATTTGGACCTTACTTTCCACTTCAAAAAACAACAATCAAAAACACTCATATTAGTACTTTAGAGAAAATATCTCTTTTGCCCGATTCACAAGAGAGTAAGATAAAACACAAAGGATTGACATGCTATTTACATGCGATTCCGTCCGCAAACTTAGATAAGAGCTCCCGCGTAAATTACTTTGCTCGTCGGCAAAATGTTCAAAACTTTTATAGAAAACTTGTAGATATCAACAAAGCCGCTATTTTTAATCCTAAATTGGATCGATGAAAACATAAACAGGGAAATAGCGATTGTACAACCCCTATCGCGTCCTTTCATAAGTAGCGCACCCCTGAGCATCGTATTGACGTCAAAATCGAAGTAAATCTGAAAAAATAGGTTTGAACGAAAAAAAAAAACAAGCGGAGAAGTTACCGAAGTGTGGGAAAAAACTATCTTCTGTTTTTTGCAAAACGTATTTGTGAGACGAATACTTCTTTGTTCAATACTAACATGTTATAAACTGGGAGGCAAGATATTTTTTCCAGCATCATAAGCTTTATTTAGAAAACTGGAGTTTTCGAGATTTCTCTTGTACAGACGGGGGAGCGCATGCGGTCGATTTTCTTATATTCTGGTCTAAATATACCACATTGCTATCTAATTAGCCCCGAAGCCCTCCACGATTATTTTTGACCATATACCGACTGGTAGCCTTGTGGTAGAGTGTTTGCTTCCAGTGAGGGAGGTCTTGGGTTCAAACCATGAGACTATAAAAGAGACTCTAAAAGTGTGAATCTATCCTTTCTGCTTAGCGATCAGCAGGAGAATGGGATTGATATCTTAGGCGGTTGTCTAGATGAGCGATTGCTGTACGCGACTTTCGTAGCTCAAATGGGAGCTTTAAATGCGCTAGAACCCCCTTCGCAAGACCCTCGTTGATAGCAGTACGAATAGGAACTGAAGAAGCTATCCTGGGTAAATAATTTCAATAAATAATAATAATAATGCTGAACGAACGTTCACGACACAATCTTATGCCAAAATTCAGTGTATGCAAAAAATACCGGAAAGTTGAAATAAACAACAAATCGTACTTAAAATAAACAATTTATTTTTCACGGCCATAAAAATTTTTGACGATGGACGAGATATTAACATATACAAACAGTAGTCATCATCAAGCGGTCTTTTGTACAATGAAAAAATAACCTACTATACTGACGACAAACTGGGTGGGGAAATTGAAAAAGCAAAAACAAAAAAAGCTCCTTTATCACGTTGTTAAGAAATACACAATATGGCTGTCGGTGACGCAATGGGAGAGGACAAGGACTTTTTGTCGTTCATATAGCACATTCACACACAAAAAATTTAATTATATGGTAAAAATAAAAATTAAAATTTTACGACAATATTTTAAGCGTATTTTTAAGGAGACTATTCACAAAATATCCCAATAAAATTCGGATTCGTAAAAAATAAAAGAAAGAAAAAAAAACAAACAACAACTCTTTTATACAGGTACGGGAAGCTCAAATTCAAGTATAAACAAAATTCTGCAAACTCCCTTTTACTTCACAGGAATTCTGTTAAATTGATACATCGGTTAAGTTGTTAAACTTGCAGTGTAACTTGTCAAACTTTTACTATTAGTTTCAAATTCGAGTTAAGTTAGTAAATTTGAAAACTGCGAAATTAAATACGGAAGTTTCTTGGTGAAAACTGCGAAAAACTTACCTAAGTAAAAATCGAATATACGAAAGAGATTGCGCTAACTGAACACTAGAAAGCAGGGAGTCGCAGAAGAATATATCTATGGACTATTAAACATTATTTCGTTAATTCTGCACTGTAAAAAAGACAATTACTAAGAAACTAGAAGTTACGTCCTTGCCGACAATCCCATTCACAGAGCAACGACTGAAGCGTTTTTTATTATAACTTATTTTTTTGTCGTCGAAAGAAGGAAGAATTCTGTATATAAAAAAACGACCTCTTTTCTCTTCTACAAGTTAACGAAACAAGAAAATATGACTGACTGGGGAATAAAATTTTCACTGTTTTAATACAAAATCTATGTTAATCCTTCGCAGTAGTAAATATATAATGTTAATACTAAACAACTTTTGTCTATAGTACAAATTCTAATATTTGACACTGAAGTGAATCTGCTTCAGGGTCATCGAGTCCTCCAGTAGCATTATCTATTAGAATACCTTAAAAACAATCTCACATCTAAAATATGACGACTGTGGATTCAAAATATACCAGTAATTTATCCGTGATTCTTTAACACGAAATCATTCAGAACAGCCCAAGGGGTGGGAGGCTGTTACATTGTGATCCTTGTTAGGTGGCACGGTAATAAATACATGATTTTTCTTTATAAATAACGATTTTGTCAGTTGCGATAAAAGCAACCAAGGCGTTGGCCATTTATGAGTATATAGGTAATCCATTAACTCTAGGCGAAGAGTTTTGTCAAAGTCGTTCCACAAATGTTATTAGTGAGTCCTTATCTTCTGATTCCATAGTATTCATTGAAACGTCAGTATCTTGTATAGGTGCAAGACCGCCGTCTGAGCGAACAGACGAAGGCTGCTGAATGTTAGTCGAAGGATCGATATGATTAGAAGGCGAATTTGTTTGGTGCATAGGTGACGTTAGAGGTTGTGTGTACGACGCAGGAGATTGCTGGTGCTGTTGAGGTGACATCACCGGACGTGGAGAAGGCACCGGAATGTTGGGTGACGGTGACATGGCTTGGCGTGGAGACGGGTTGGGCATTTGTTGCATATGAGATTGTTGCATCTGCGCTTGTTGCATCTGCGGTTGCTGCATTTGCGGTTGCGGAGGTGACATAATATTTGGTTGCGGAGACATCATTTGATGATTGTTCATAACTGGTGTCACACGACCTGCCGCAGCAGCAGCCATCATTTGTGACGATGGTTGATTTGGGTTCGGCATAATACCTGACCCTGGTGGTGGCATTTCTTGTGAGAATTGTCGATTCATCATTCGTGGATTGGTCTGGTTAGCCATTTGATTCGGAAAACCAGGACCAGCATTTATATTCACCATTCTTCTTTGCATTTGCATTTGAAATCGTTTTTGCTGAATTGTCCATGGTCCTGTGTTTCTTGCATGCATACCCTGAGGATTTAACATAAAATTGTTACCAACTTTCATGCCTCTTGCTTGAAAGTATTGAAGTACTTTTTGATTGTTCATAAGATTAGGATTACCACCACCACCACGACCCATTGCCTGAATCAGCTGAGCCATTAATTGTGAATTTGGGTTCATATTTGGTGGCATGGGGGACACCTGGCCCATTCCATTTGGTTGTTGTTGCTGTTGTATATTACCCATAGGCCCCATTGGTCCCATGTTGGGAATTTGTGGAAACATTGTTTGTCTTTGTTGATCTTTGTGCAACATCGACCAATCATTTCCATTCATTTGGTTCACCATGACCTGTGGATTACTTTGAGTGAATACGTTGGGTCCAGGCATTGGCTGTCCAGGCATAGGCTGCTGGAAACTATTTTGGCTTGTAAATCGCTGACCCTGGTTTTGCATCATGTTGTTAATCATCACCATGTTAGGCTGCTGTTGGGTTGGTGGAGCAGATACATTGGGTGGAACCGTACAGGGCGGCAGCGCCATCGTAGGCATGGGTTTTGGTTGAGCTATTGGAATTTGAGGTGAAGGTCCTGGACGTTGAACATTCGTTTGCATAGGATGAGGTGATGGCTGCATTCCCGGTTGCGGAATAGGCTGTTGACTTCGATTCATTGCAGCAATACGTCGGCGCAGAATTTGACGTTGATGTAGTTTTTGTTGTAATTGTTGTTGTTGCAGTTTTGCTTTGATATGCACACAATAGGGAACTAAACAATTAGCCTGTGTGCATGTCTTGGCATGGTAGCAGCACAATGCGATAAGTTGTTTACAAATCGGACAACTGTGGTTGTTCTTTCGTTTACAACTCTTTGCATGCGACACCACTTTCTTCATCTTGATGCAGCTCTGAGACTGACAATGTTTCTCGTCGCAATACGTAGCATGTTCTAAAGATTTAATACATCTTTCTATTGACTGCCGTCTGGCTTCTTGAGCAGTAACCGCCGTTTTCTTGTCTCCTGGCGCGTCACCTTCGATATCTAATCCAAGTTTCTCCATCTTATGTTCGTGACCTTTATCTTTATAGCAAACCGTACATAGATCGAAATCCTAAAATACGAGAAGTTGACAGTAGATCACTGAACTAGTTATCTACAAAAAGAACACCGTAGAAATGTATCATAAATAAAGCATTATATATACACAATAAATTCCAAAATTTACCTCGCAGACAGTGCAGTGATATCTTGTTATGATCTGGTTTTTACATAAATTACAGTTGTACACGAATCTGTCCGAGCCTTGATTATGCAATTCGACCAACATGGCCATTGTGGAAAACTTAGCCCGTCGCAGGCTGGAAAACTCCCAATGCTTGTCCCTTGACAGGGTTAAGAACGCATCTCTTCCTTCCATTATATCGCAACTAAGTGTTGGATCGGGGTCTTCGATTTTCGCTGTAGGTTCTTCTCCACGCAGGTAAAACCGAATGACGAAGAATACCTATACATGGAGAAATTTCAAGTGTTTAAAACACGTACACTAGATTATAAAATTGACATTTATGATAACAAATACAATTTTGAGCATGTATACGAGGAGCATAGACGTTACCTCTTTGTATTTGTCCATAGTTGCAAAAATACGTTGAGAGAGTTCACAGGTTCCCATATTATTGGCAGCTGACTTTTTTGCAGGGGTCTTGTTCAATTTGTTTTTCTTTGTAGTTTTCTTGCTACCACGTTTGTTGCTACCTTTCGTCTTTTTCCCACTAGCAGAAACGTTCTAAAAGTAAAAGGACGCGTCAAGACATTCAAATAAAAAAATGCAGTGGATCCTCTCTACAGCGGAGATCTTCTAAAACAGAAACCTAAGACTGACAGTTCAAGTTGTTTCGGAAGATTTCTGTCAAACGGGAAATTAACCTCTACAAAGCGAAATTAGAAGCCATCTTTTAACCTATTCACTTATATCTTTCTAAACATTTTAAACGCCCACCACCTCTATATCCGTATAATTAGTTGCTTTTAGTTTCGATCGAGTCAATGGCCCTCTTCCAACAAGCAATAATTATACATTGGACTAAAATTCGTAAGTGTGTAAAAGATAAGACAAAATCTCTTCAAAGCGGCCGACATGTTTGGCCCGCAAATGTTTGCTTTAAAAAGGTTTCACTGTATCCAAGTATTTCCAAAGACCTAGGTAGCATGTTAGCGTAACATAAAATGAGAAAAACAATTCGAACAATTTAATAGCCCTTTCTTTATAAACAAAATCGAAATTATAAGTGGTAGAAATTTAAAAATTACAGTACCTCGAATGTATTATTTTTTTTCATTTAAAAAAAAAGGGTTTGTCTTACCAAATCGTCAGTTTGAGCTTCTTCGCTATTCTCTGCTTCGATGGCTGCGGCTTGAATGATTGCTTCGCTTTTCTTACGATCCTCCTCTTCTTGTTCACGAATACTTTCTTCGATATTACTAGGCCAAAAGTCACCTTCAAAATAGGGCAACTGGGTTGGGCTGTTTGTTTTGTCATCTAACGCTTGTGTAAATATATCCTAAACGCAACAATAGTTATGTCACACAGCCTCGTACGAGCTACTAGAAAATATATATTCAAGAGACTTACTTTGTACTCCACAATTATCGAATCACTTTGTGATTTATCTAGCATTTTCTTATACCATTCAACCAGTCTTTTTTGCTTCGGAATCTTTTGATCAACTGGATGACAATGAAAGATATAATCGTCTCCCTCGCCGGGAGGACAAGACCAAATGTGCGCCCAATGAAAGCTAAACAAGATTCGAATGCGTCAAAAATTATCATTCGTGTTACCACTAGAAAAATTAACTGTAAAAACAAAACATACCCTCTTTTCTTGCAGAAGTCGAAATAGCTAGTCAAGATCTCATGGTACACATTAGTCCTCAAACTCCGAGGGCGAAAAAAATACACACTGTCCAAATACGACAGGTATATACGATTCGTATTCGGGGCGGGACAATCCGACCCAAATTCCTGTGTGTGCATCCCAAAGAAACAAACATCAACACCATCAATCTCCTCGAATGCAAACAGAGCACGAGCACGATACGGAAACGACTCAGGGAATTGGTCATGATACCTAAAAAGTGCAAAAAATATGATATACTAAAGATTAGAATAAAAGTTAATTAGCGGTAGTCGGAGTGCAACATCGAAGATAACTGTGAAAATAGTACACCATTAACATCGATAATACCTTTGGCGCATCCCTGGCTTCACTTCCACCTTCTTATCCACACTGCTTACGATTCGAATATGAACATAGCCTGCCTCATCGTTTTCTTGACCTTTTAAGTAGATGTTAACTGCTTTTTCGATGTGTGCACCGAGCTTGGTTTGTGGTAAGCGACTTGCATTAAATTTGTTGTCTTTTCTTTTACCCATTCCTTTTGCTTTGCGACAAGCATCACACACGTATCTATAAAAAAAATTGTAACTTTAAAAGTTTAAATTTACCACGAGTACAAGGTGCAGAAAATTTTCAATTATAATATTGAAATTAAATAGCTTTCTGTTCTTGACACGGTAAACTTTAATGAAGGCTACACAAGCTATTTCCCCTTTTAAAAATACTCGAACTTAAGTTCGAATAACAACAACAATGGTGAACAAAAAGAAAAGTTGCAGTAGCTTACCCATTCTCCCAAATAAAGTCCAAATGTAGCACGCACACTTGATGCATTTTCCGACAACATTCAGTACATTCAATGAATCTATAAAAAGCCAAGTATGTAAAAATAGTCCTTTGAATTAAAACGGAGCAGAAAAAGTCTTGACAATAAAACAACTACAAAGTAGATCACGTCACATATTGTTGTAACTTACGGTTCCAGGTCCAAGTGATCATTTTTTTGCTTCATAAAGTCAGATTTGTTCACAACACTAAAAAAAGATATGTTATAACATGTTGTAATAATTTTACGCAAGGAAAAAATAGCAGTATCGTCACATACAACAGCTGAGGAGATAAGATAAATAATGGCTGCTTTACCTGCTGCTGCCCAGCCCCGAATCATCGCCTAAATCTATGGTTTCACCATGGAATTCTTTCCAACATTTTTCACAATAGTGATATCTAAAGCGAAACAAACAGTTTAGAAAAATATTATAAAAGTCGAATATACTAAAGCTCAGTTTGTTAGCTGTTGATTCACAAAAAACAAAATACCTGTTTTGATAGGTGTAGTAGGCACTATCCCGAGGAATCGAACAAAGACTTTTGCCATAACAATATAACATTTGCGGGTTGAAAGCGTACTAAATAAGGTGAAAATATATAAATATATACATACAGCAAAGACGTTTTCATGCCATTTAAAAGAATTTTGAGATTTTACCCTACCTTTTTACCACAACAATAACCAAGGGACTTCATTACAGGATCGATTTCTGCTTCGAAAATCTCGTAGAGCTATAAAAAATAACATTGAAGCATTTAAAGTAGTAATTGTTGTAACAAGCCATGACATTTGTGTTATACAAGGAAATTTATGCCTACCCTTGTGCAATATTTGTACACTTTGGTTGTCTTCTTGTTGTACAGCCAGGCATTCTCAAACATCAGCCTCACGTCATCAGAAAACTAAAGAATAAAAAGGAGAGAATGTTTTGCAGACGTCCACATTAAAATTTATTACATATTGGTTATCTTTTTTGAAGTAATGACCTAAAATCTCAGTAAAAACTTACACCCCATGGATCCTTGTATTCACCTCCTTCCAATTTCTTTTTGATGAGTGATAAGTCCATTGGTTTTCTCACAATTGTGAAATAATCCTGCATGCAAATGAGGACATACATTAATACATTTAATAGTCGCACAGTTTCACTACATAAGAACGGTCTTAAAAGAACAACGTATAATTTAAATGGTCATATTTACCGGTATTCCTAGAAACTCAGGATTAACAGGCTGTAAAAACGGTCCAGATTCTGGATCCATATCATGAATTTTATGAAATATAGGCATTAACTTTTCAACAAGCTCCTCAGTCGTCCATACTAAAAATAGGAAATATAAGTAAAATGAGAAATATAAGTAAAATGAGAAATATAAGTAAAATAAGAAATATAAGTAAAATGAGAAATATAAGTAAAATAAGAAATATAAGTAAAATGAGAAATATAAGTAAAATGAGAAATGTATATAAATAAGTAAAATAAGAAATATAAGTAAAATAAGAAATATATATAAATAAGTAAAATAAGAAATATAAGTAAAATAAGAAATATATATAAATAAGTAAAATAAGAAATATAAGTAAAAATACCTACCTTATATTTCAGGAATTAACGAGGCATAAAATTAACGCGATTTTTAAAAATTCACGTTTATTAAATTTCTCTTATTCATGTGTAAAAAATTTAATTCAAAACCTGTAATTAAAGTTTTACATTTTCCTAATATGCAATCGTTACGTGGCGTTAATTTTGTGCCTGGTTAAATAGTTAAAAAGGATGAAATGAAATAGAAAATGTGTTTGTGATATGCACCTTTAGCATTCTTCGGCTTTTCTTCAGGTTTTGGAGTAAGAGATGGTGATGGTGATGCAACAGTTTCTGTTTTAACAGCAGTACTCAATGTTGCCATGCTAGACGAAGTCGTGGCTGTTGAAGTCATTGGTGATGAAGAACTAGGTGGTGTTATATTTGTTTCCATTTTGACTTCCACATTGCTTTTACTTTTCACCTCATCAAGAGTCATTGGGGAATTTACTTTCATGTTTAACGGAGAATTAGATGGCTCAGATTTGATTTCTTGTTTTATATTTTGGATTTGCATCGGTGAATGTGGTTTTTGTTGATTTTGATTTGGCATAAACATCGCATTTTGATTATTTGAATTGGGTATTGATTCTTCTGATTTTACTTGATTTGGCATTAATGTTGAAGGTGGCGGTGTAAGAGAATTTTGAAGCATTTGAGAATGCTGTTGCAATTGTTGCTGCTTTTGTTGTTGTGCTTGTTGTTGTTGTTGTTGCAATTGCTGCTGCAGCTGCGGAGAAAAAGGGTTGAGTTGATTCATTTGATTTTGCTGATTTATTTGCATTTGGATATTGTGTAGAGATGAATTTCTTTGATTTTGTGAGTTCTACAAAAAACCACGTGAAATATTAATTTTTTCAAAGCTGAAGCAAGGTTGATAATACTAAATATAAAAATTGAATAATAATGTGTCAAAAGTTCTTTAATTTTAGCAAAATCTTATTTTATGTTACCTGTGAGCGCATCTGTGCATCATAAAGTGTTTTTTGCAAAGCAGCTTTTTTCCTTGGAGTCATACCACCGTTTGTGAGTAGATTATTTGAGGAAAGCAAATTGGATTGGTTGATGTTTGGCATATTTCCTTGACCAGGTTGTTGACCAGAAGAATTATTAAATGAGTTATTATTACTATTGTTACTATTATTTAAAAAGTCGGGAATTGAATTTTGCATGTTTGACATATTCTGTTGATTCTGATTATGCTGCTGACCAGGAAAAGGAAGGTTCATATTACCAGACGAAACTTGATTCATGCCTTGATTCATCATCAAATTACCTGGAATCATGGCATTTTGCCCATTCATAGTATTGTGACCTGTAGTAATTGCAATAAATTAAATAAATTAAATGGATATATAGACATTGTGAAAAATAAAATTGCATTACTAACTTATGTGTATCACTTTCCAGAAAAATTGAAAGAATGTTTACCAAATTTATCTCTTCCCGGCAGGTAAATATGATATATGTGATAGGCCATACCACATTTATTGCTAGTCAAAATAATTCAACTTGATGAAGTGTTATGCCACGGAAGCTTTCTTTTGCAGGGTTTAAGGGTAAATTTGAAATTATTAGACAAGCTTGGACTGTCACAACTTTTTGTATGTAAACTCCACTGATTTGAATAAGGTGAATAGTGAGACACTTATACCTTAATTCAAACAAAAATCTGTCCCTGTTCTGAATCTAACATGGTTTTAACGAAGCGTCTGTTAATTTGTAAAAGTAAAAATTGCTTCTAAACCTTCTATTGACTTGGAGTAAAACAGGTAAGTAATAAAAGAAAAGAAGAATGACTATGCATAAGTAATTTCTCAATACCTGCAATGTCAGTTGTAGCAGTTTTGTAATACCTAACATCTTGTATAAAATTAATCCTAGGTTTAAAACTTCTAAGGACTCTACCAGAAAAATTACTTTTCTCAAATTTTCATGTTTTTCCAAACAGCCTCAATTAGATGTTCTTTATACGACCAGTCAGTCAATTTTTTATTTTCACTTATCGTGACTTGTATTAAATGTAAATTGCCCTGACTTGCATAAGTAAAATTGATTCTAACTAAAAAAAAAACTTTCAAGCGTATGTTTAATTTGCACTTACGTACTTAAACAAAATTTACTAAATTTTCAGACTTTTTACTGACTTTTTGATGGAAATTTTGAAGTTCTCTCATTTTCTAGGTTTTTTAGGGTGTTAGCCACCCTGTGTTGATGATTTTTAATTTAGGGTTCATTCTTATTTAAAAATATTGCTTTAAATATTTGTAATTTATCAAGATAAACATAAAAAGTCGGATCTAGAAATTTATTTCTCACCTTGCACGTTTCTCAAGTTTGCATTTCTTATTCGCTCCAAACGTTTTTCCTCCAATTCCTTTTGGATCTTGTAAATTTTTTCTGCAAGAAGGTGAAAATAATCCTCCTAAAATAAAGAGTGAAAAACATTACAAAACACAACAGTAATTTCTACATTGTATCATTTAAACAAACAAACAAAAAACTGTTTCAGGCCAGGCTGTGAGCAAAACTAATGTGTGGTACATCCCACCCAATAAACTTGCATGGTGTGTAACCTTTCCTATTTCTTTTTAAGAGAAGTTATTTTCGCAGACAATATCAGTTTTTGCTCTTACGAGAATTAATTTTTGCAAAAGTTGTATTTGGGATATTTGGCAAGAAGAAATTTTCATGACACAAAATGAAAATCGTAAAATTTTATGAAAATTACTTCCTATGAAAACTACTTCTCTTAAGGTGTACAAAAATGACGAGTGTTTCACATTTTAAAAATTAAACTAAAAATATTTTTTTGTGTGATTATAAATAAATAAAGAACAAAATGTCATTTTCTATTTAAACTTTGCAGTAAAAGTCCCTTTTCAAATTATCAAGTTCATTTCCAGTAGGGTGATATTTTTATTGTTATGTTTACATTTTTTAAATAGCTGTAGGTGTTATTAACCTGTATTTCAAAGCCTATTGCCCAGGTAAATTATTAAAAACTGTTGAAAATTCATTCTTTTTTATATTTTGGTGCTCTTAACCAACAGTTGGTCACTCAAAATGTAAAAAAATGCAATAATAAGACACATGCAGCTATATTTTTCCTGTTGTTGCAATTTATTTTATCGTACACACTAGGAACACAGTAACAAAAATGGATAACAAAAGTATAAAAATTTAAAAAGTTTAAATTTTTCTTGTTACAGATGTTTTGTATTAACTATTGTATCGTTTATTTATATTCTGTTTGGTTTGTTAACACATATTTACATAACGGAATGATTCGTTGTACCAAAACCCTTATTAAGAAGTATGAGAAGTATTTTAAAGAAAATACTTCTCATACGGTAGGACAGTTTTAATTGCGCGTTCTTTCGCGAACTAAACAATTATGTCATGTGAAGTGCATTCTAGGACGATATGTCTGTGTAATCCATCTTAAATATGACAGGGAAATAAGAAATAAAAATACCTTATTAGCAGCCGTGCTATACATGTCATCCTCAACTTTTTGCGCATATTGGACTAAATTTTCCATTTGTTTCGTTTTCAATGTATTTGGGTCGTTAACTCCCTTAGGAATAATTGCTGATACCCTAAAAAAAAATTTATTTTAGTACTTGTTGGTAGAAGTGGCTTAGGCTAAAAAACATCCATTTAAGTATAACAGCTTAAAACATATCAAACTTACAATCTTTCAACTAGGTGTTTCCTTTGACTTGTTGTGACAGATTTATGCCAGGCTTCCTTGTCTTCTTTGTTGTTATTGCTTTGATTGCTACAAATAAAAAGCAAACTCGTGAAACAAAAAACATTTGTATGTACATTAAAACAGACACTCAAATTTTACAAATTTTTAGCAAATCACTCCCCCTGTACAAAACACACACTCCAGCAAACAGTGTATTCTAATTTTTAGTTTACAATTTTTTACTGTACTTATTTTAGCAGTTTTTACACAATGACATAAAAGTTAGTGTGTATGGAAGCAACAAAAAAGATAAGGTTAATGATTTTGGCTAACTTACCCCATATTTACACCATCTGCATTAGTTGGATCAGTTACACCTAAAATTAAATTTTAATTATTAAATTTTTTACAAAGACACAATCAATTTGAAGTCTAAAAAAACAATACAGTGCGGTATGCAAAAAGGATAATAACATGTTCAACTGTCCAAAAGCGACTATTTGAACTTCACATAGGTGGACTTCCTTCACATCACCTTCCTTATTAAGAGTGTTTTTTAAAAAAATATTTTAACAAAATATTTTACCACTGTTTAACTGTGGTCGAGTTCCATTGAAGTTTGCAAACGGATTCATTCCAGTATCATTTGACATACCAACTGGCCTTCTACCATTGGGTGGACCATTTTTTAAAGGTAAACAAACAGGGCAGTCAGTGCGAGTACAAAACTTCCAGTGAGATATAATTTGACGAGATGATGCACAATGGGCAACTAAAAATAGATTAAAATATGAGAAAAAAAAAGGAAAACATTTTGAAAGGACTTAACCCAGGCAAATTTGAACATCAGTTGATTTTGGAGACTATATTTCAGTTTGCTTTGTTTAATTCAGTTAATTAAACGTTTGTTCTGTATTTTGATAAATAACTTTGAATTGATATATACAACATTTATTAACACAATGGTTTTTCACAAGGAATAAAAAGATTTTGTAGTTTTCTTTTTTTCATTTTGCAAAATAGCTTTAGATACTAACCATGCTATACTAATGCCAAGAAATATTTCAAATCAATTGGTAAACCTTAGTAATGTAATTAGTAGTGTCATGTTATTTACATACCTTGACAAGTCTTGCCAGCCTTGCAGACAGTCATGTGATTCAACACACCTTTCATTGTTCTACAATGTGGTAAGTCACAAGGTTTGTAATCACCATTTGGGGCTTGTTGTTCACGGCGTTGGCATTTATGGGCATGTAGTAACAAAACAAGTTGCTGCTGAATTAAACGTTTCTTTTCGGGGTCAGCAGTAGTAGTAGGATGCGGACCAGAGTTATGTTGTGTTGGATTATTATTCTGTGGATTCTAAATACAATTTATTTAAATAAACATTCACACAATTTATTATGGGAGATATGACATAAAGGGATACCCAAGCTTTTTTATATACCATTGACATTGATTGATCATTTCCCATGTTTCCAAGATTCCCCATTCGTTGCATTGGAACATCCATTACATTCTGGTTTGGTGGTGGTCTATTCATGTTTGAACCCAATGGATTCATGCCCATGTTAGGCTGTTGATACCCTGCTGGTCCATTTATGATATTGTTTGGATTCATGCCAGGATTCATTTCACCAAAATTATTTCGCATCTGATTAGGCTGTAGTTAAAGAATACATTGATGTAATATTTAACATATACAATGTTGATGTAATTTCTATTTTATTTATCAATTTGCTTACTCAGGGTGTTAGCTAAGAACTTACGCTGGAACGCTAGCCATGCTGCAAAATTTGGAAATTCTATGGTCTTAAAAACAAGGCAATTTTTTGAGATTTTAGGGAGTGTGTGGTGTGATGGATCCACCACACACTCGAATAAATTCAAATAAATTCAACTCAAATTTTGTGCATGTGATCTTAAAAATTGAATAGTAAAAAAGTTTTGGCATGAGGAACACACATGGTGCATATTACAGCATGACCAATGACATCAACCCATATACAAACAAGTTAGTCACAAAGAGAGTCAATAATTAAACTTTGCAACTATCTGCAGGATACATAATATTTAAGTTAAATATCAGAAAATCAGACAGCTGCTAAAATCATTACCTAAAACAACATTATATGCCATTATTGTCAATTTCTGCATATATCTTTTAGTTATTTTATTTAGTTATTTTTATGCTTAAATAATTGATTTTTTTTCTCTAAAGGCCTACCATAACAAAGATTAAAATATTGCAGTGTTTCTTTATAAAACCCTGAAAAATATAGATCACACAAAGCCTAAATGTGGATAATTTCTCAAAAAATCACAGGAGGGTGAATGTATAAAGCATAAATGCTTGTTATAAAATAATACAAACTCTATTGAATGGACTTTAAAATTGCTACATTTTTACCATTTTAGTAACTAGTGTAGTCGCAAGTAAAAACAAACCAACTAAATAGGCTTCAAAAAAAATTAAATCTGGTCTGACACTTCACATTTTTGTAAATCTCATAATTGGGGGAAGCTTTCACAGACATGAGGGTTTACGCATGCAATAACTCCAATGCAATAAATTTTTGTAAACTTTCATTCTCAGAAAGATTATCGGTATCTGTATCTGTAATAACAAGCCTTTCACACAATGGTTTGCATATGCCTTGTTCTTCTGATTTAATTTTTAACACTGACCAAAGATCATTATCTTTTTTTAAATTGCCTACAAACACTTTAATTTTATTTAACTGGCCTGCTACAACTTTTTAAGTCTTTTTGCAAGAATGTACTCTTCGTAAAAAAATTTATGTATGCTTCATTGTTGCAAGCTTTGACAAATAATAAAGAAATTTTGATTGAAAATCAATCTTTAGTTGGAAAAAATAAAAGAACTCTAAGCAGTAGTTTTTGTACTCAATAAAACAGAATGTTTGCTGATAATACACACAATGCTTAATAAACGTTAAGGTACAATAAGGATCAAACCTTACAGTGTAATCCTTAATTCACAATAAAATAAGAATAAAATGTCTCTGCAAAGCCCTGTCTTGGCCAATACCAAATTGTGGTAAATAAAACAAACCAAATAGGTAGATAATAAAAAATCTACTTACCATTCTAGGCATACCAAGTACAGCAGAGCCTCCGAGTGGGTTATTTATCATAATGGGGTCTTGATTATTATCAGGCATTCCCATGTTGTTTATGTGTCCACCCATCAACTGGTTCATTGAAGCATTATTCATTGGGTTGAAATTATTTGGAATATTTTGCATCTTCATACGAAAGTGCAAGTTATTATTATAAAGTCTATTGTTTACCATCTGCATGTTATTTCCAAATCCTTGATTAGGATTGAATGTTTGGCCCATCATTGGTGTGTTTTGTCCCATGCCTGCCATTGAACTGGCCATACTCATTGGTCCATTAAACATAGAATTCGATGACATAGTTTGCATTAATGTCATTGCAGAATTATTATTCATCAGAGAACTTTGCATAGGATTATTAGCAAAAGATGTTGGCATTGAGTTTACCATAGATGAAGCGATGGAACTAGATAATGGTGTTGATGCTTGCATTGTTCCCATTGATGCCTGACCAGCTCTAATTGAAACTGGGTTAAGCATTGGGGTAGCAGGGGTTGGCATAGCAGTAGTGCTAACAGGTCCCTGAGGAGGTCTATTTTGTGTAAACCAAGTCATATCAGGCCGAGGACTCTGCATTCCAACGTTTTTTGCAGCACCCCCATTAACATTCAGCTGGTTTCCACTAACATTTAACTGGTTTCCACTGACATTCATTTGGTTAGCATTAACATTCATTTGATTACCACTGACAGTATTTCCTGATCCACCCTTAACAAGAGATGCTGATAGTGATGTAGGTCCATTTTGCATAACATTGTCTGTTGAAGAATCAATGTTATTTGAGTCAAATGGTTCCAGACTGCTGAGTAAATCACTCCCATTACTCATAACATTATCATTTCCTTCATTTGTAATGATTTCATCTGGTAATTCGTTAAGAATATCATAGCTGAAGCCTGCATGAAAAGCGAATAAGACATAATTAGTGGGCACACAAATTTATTGGGCATTCAACCAGATGTGGTAGAATAAAGTGTATTAATAAAAGTTATTGTGCATACAGATAAAATAAAAATTGTAAGATCTGCAAATATGGAGCTGCCAAATTAAAAAAAACCCTCTAAACGTGTCACACCCACAGTTATATTTTAAACCCACTTACCATACCTAGTACAGTGGAGATGGAAATTACAACTCATAAATCTTGGTTTCTATCTGGCGTTAAATTGCAGAAAGCATGTGCTGTAATTGTAGCTAATTTTTAAATGCCTAATGAAAACGTTGACAAGCAATTGGTGCGTCGATTTGATTTGATATTTTAACTTAACATAGTACAAATACACTACAAAAAATTAAGCATCAATGCGTTCTGGAGAAGGTATCCAAATCCAAATAGGTGAAAAGTGTAAAAAATGACCAACCTTATTAACAAAAGTTAAACCTTAATTTTAATGGAAATGTCATTGTGCTAAATACTTGTTAATGAATTTTAATGTCAAAAATTAGAGCAAAAAAATAACACAAATTAACTCCGCATAAACCATGCGTAAGCTATTTGGTGCAAATCAGTATTTGGTATACTTGTATTCCAATTCCAAATATGCACATCTATCTACCTATCTATATAATAATACGCCAGTTCTGTCTGTCTGTGACTTTTGCAAAGTGGATAAAATTTCTTTGATAAAGTCTATAAAACATTGTCTATAAATTTGTTCTGTAAATTACCAAACTTTGACGTTAAAGCAATATTGACGTCAAAGGAAAGTATATTAAGATTAGTGAAGCCATTGCATTGCACTTTTAAATTTAAGGCTAAATAACTTGGAAACGGGTGGAAATAACTGACGTCATCTCCTGCGTAGGTAACTAGGGACCACCTTTGACCAATTTGGGTAAGTTTCCCAAACCTGGGTCCCTGAATCCGCTTCGGGAATGGACGGGTTGATGACGTCATCAAAAAACCTTCAAACCCTAATATCTCTGCAACCGTTTGTCAAAAATACACGATCCTATACATTTTCTTGATCAGCGTTTCAAGATCTATACGATGAAGGCAACAGGCATACACATTTCTGAAAAAAAAGTTTTGTGTTCTGACATGTCTCTGCTGACGTCATCAAAATTTAAATGACGGTTATTTTTCTCTGTTATCCTGCCTAAGTGGATTTTTCCACGGGCCTTATCGACTAGTCTATTAAATAATAGGCTTCACAAGCCTGAAGTTTTTTGTGTTAATGCTTTAAAAAACGCATGACAATTTAGCATAAAGACTGGGACCAATTAGATCACATTTGATGTATGTTTCCTGTGTCAAATTTGGGATTAATAGAACCTATTAAGGCAAAAGCACGACACAAGTAGCACTACACAATCATCCGTCCATGCAGCACATTTTACACTGGAAACAGAAATGTGCGCACAAATTCAAAAGGGTGGCGATTCAAACAAATTCATTTTTTAAAAATCATTACACAGTGCAGTGCTTACAGCTCTTGAAAAAGTCAAAATGATTTTGACTTTTAAAATTGATCAGTGCATTCAAAAGCACTTTTAAATACTGCACAATATTGAGCAACTATAATGCTTGAATCTACATGCTAAAAGATTAACGTGGACTTTTGGCTTTGTATTATTTTTTATTAATATTGGTTGTAAGAATTGGACATGTCTTTTCACATGCGGAATTTAACATAGCTATACATTTTGTCATAGCTTTGTCAAGCCGGCTTACAAATCAAAGAAAATGAAAGGTGAACAAGATTTGATGAAAAATTAAAAAAAAAAAAAACTTTAGGAAATAAATACAATTTATATATACCTGCATCTGTGTTTGGTGTTTCCAGAGGAGAATCAGGTCTTGGTCTCTTTGATGGAGGACCTTTAGTTTCTCCTATCAAATCAGGTTCGCTAATCATTTCTGTGTTTTATGTATTTTTTAAAGGTTTTGTCTATAAAAATATTTTAACTAAAATTTGATCATAGAGGAACCACATCCACTTATTTTCATGATTTGGTATTGTTTGTGGCTCTTCCCAATACATAAAAATCCAACAAGGGTAATTTCTCTATTCTTCATCCAAAACGCATAAAAACAATCAATGAAGTACCATCATGGCTGCCATTACTTAGTCACAAGCAGGCAGCTATGAGCGTTGCTTTTTCGTTAAAAATGCCATAAACTAAACCTTTGTAGGTTAAAATACAGATTATCATCAAAAGATAAATGTTTCTGCAGTATTGAATCTGAAAGTCGGCTGACAAAAGAGGGTAAAAACCCTAAGAAGTTGATTTTCTTGCCGAAAAAAAATTCATCAAAATCTTCTGAAGAAAACTTTACCAAAGAATATCAAGCGAAACATAGCCTTTGCGGGGTATCCAAAAGGAAAATTCGTCACTTCGCATGAATTAGCATAAATTACCTTAATAGTCTTTCGGTTGTCCGTGCTGGCCTATCAAAGCGAAATATTGAGAAAATTTTAGCCCTATTTTTCATCAATTTATTAACAATGAGTAAATATTCTGCATAATTTGATATACTCCAAATATATTTTGTAAAATGTTGTGCCAATTATTTCAAGTTTGATGCTCATCCTTAAAAGTACGTTAGGCACAAACTTTCGGAGACATTTTTAGAGTTTAACCTACTCGGTTTTCATACGCGACAAATATAATTTATTTTCCCGACATGTCGAAAATTCTCCGACTTTCCTTACAAAAAATATAAAAACAACGTCCTAGTACCGCCAGCTAAAAAAAACAAAGCATAAGGTGGTCTGCTCATTTAACTTCGCCGGCCCGCACTTAGTATTTCGCGTTGGACGTGATGAAGGCCACAATTTCTAGTCTTTCTGGTCTTCATAGCATAAGGTCCAACCCAATTTTCGATCCCAAGTTTCAGTCCAGTGGCATTTAGGTTAGAACTGCTTTAATGCAAAATTTTTTATATAAGACGACCTATCACCTATCTCTGACTATCTTATCTATCTGTTGTAGCTTAGTAGCTAGCTTGCTACGACGTCGATGGCAGTACGGCACTTTACCCCACCAGGTAAACTATATAAGACATGCCCCAATCTTGGCACAAGACTCCTGTTTGCTTACACACATAATTGAAACATGTCAACTGGGTTCTGAGAATTTCTATTATGTAGTGCAAGTTAGCTATAGGCAAGCCTTTTTAAAAAACAATTTAAAGTGAGAGGGTGTTGTGTTATGAGGGCAAGCCGGGGTGAATTGAACTCTCACAAATTATCCCTGACTGGAAATTATCCCCAAAGAAACCTGAATCAACCCTAAAGACCTTTTTTAAACATTTATTACCATGCATAATTTATTCTTGTAATGTCGAGCAGTGGTAGTCAACAATCGAAATAAG
Source organism: Hydractinia symbiolongicarpus (assembly GCF_029227915.1). Classification (NCBI taxonomy): domain Eukaryota; kingdom Metazoa; phylum Cnidaria; class Hydrozoa; order Anthoathecata; family Hydractiniidae; genus Hydractinia; species Hydractinia symbiolongicarpus. The sequence continues at coordinate 2,319,149 of NC_079882.1, read as the reverse complement.
GATTTGCAGTTCGCAAAATGCGAATTTTTTTTTAATTACTGTGACCCAACTATCATCAAAAATGTGAATCAAAATTTCAATATATGACCTCTTTTTTAAAAGAATAAAAACAACAACAGCCATGACTAGTGAGCAGTCAAGACATCGTGTGCAAGCACAACTTTAATGCACCGTATTTGTTTTTGCTTATTATTTGGACGGCCCATTTTTTTCTTCTTGGGGCATCTCTCTTAATCTTGTTTTCACTGCTTCTCTATCGACTTGAAAGTGAAACGTGGAGAACCATTGGGAATGAAGTTTACCCTTTTCTCCAATTTACGTCTGTAACATAAATTCAAGCAAGTAAATGCAAATTTTTATTCAGTCGTTCTGCAATGTATTCAGTACATAAAATTTTACTTTTAGATATGGTAGATTGAAGTCATAATCACACAAGGGTTGTTTCAAGGAAAGGATATTTTGATTCGCTGTTTGCTCCAATTTATAACAAATTGATGAAAAACGTTTCGCAATGTCAAAAACGATTTTGCGAACCATTTATTTTACGTTAATTCGATCCCTGGTAGTGGAAGAGTCCTGAAAAGAACTGTTTTTTATATCATTTATTCGATTAATAGCTGTAATAAAATTCCACAAATAATAAACTAAGAGTACAACGACAAAATAGCACCTTCCTTCTTCTCCGTAAAATTTAAATGACAACAATGAGCTCGCAAGCGTTGCTTTTTAGGCGCAATTTGGGTGGTTACAGATGAAAATCTTTAAAAAAACAGAAAAAACTCCTGTGGTCGCCCTCACATTTGCAGCGCTTTCGGTGAGTCGGCACCCTCTATCAATTTTGTTTTAATTCAAATACAAAAAGACTTTAAAGCATCTTAACAAGGTAATAAGTATTTCATTTGTCAGATTGCCCCTTTTTTTAGATCAGGTGACATATTCAATTTGTATGTTTAATATGTTCAATTTAATAAATGTGAACTAGCTAGAAGTATATACTCCAGCATATACACAATTTTTTCCTTATCAACCAATTTAACATGTTTAAAAAGTTGAATTGATTGTAGAATTTTTCACACATGCTAGTTTTTCAGCTCAATTTTTTGAAAATATACAAGAAGTTTTTCTTTTTGTCTATTAAACCCTTTGTGTTTAAAAACTATCAAAAAAATGGATGTGGAAGAAGTTGTACCAACACTCAAAAATGCCAGCACAAAAGAACTTTCACCACTTTTTTTGATAACAAAAAAATTATGAAATGAAAAATAATACCAGAAATGATGAGCTGCTAAATCCCAAATGGAAATTTTATCAAAGTGTTCTTAGGTATTATTAAAATCTTACTCCTTAACAACTGTATAAGTCTGATATTTTTCTAGTGAATATAATTAGCCACTCTAATAAATTGGTAAATTCGGGATAAATTTCAATTAAGAAATAGCTGTTTAACGGCTCCCGACCACACTGAATTAACCCTGTATTCACATTCAAATTGAATTAACCAATCATAATGTGTCTTGTCAATGTGAAAAGATAGTAGCTGATATATTTAGAATGTGTTAATGTAAGAACAGCTTTTGCATGGTGCATACAAGATTGTGTCATTTTTTGTATTATTTTTTAGTCTTTGTTGATTGTTACCTCAAGGTAAATACTTCCTTATTTTATAGCCAAAGTAATAGTATAAAAGTATAAAGTATTAACAATGGCTCCTCAACTGAGAAATCTGCTTCAGCGAAAAGTGGTGACACAAATTGGTACTGGCCTTGTCTTAGCCACCACGTGTGCATTTGGATGGAAATACGGATATGCCGAGCCAAAGAAAGCAAAATATACTGCCTTCTACAAAGATTATGATGCGGATAAAGCAGCACGCGAATTTGAAGCCGAATTAGCAAAAGCTGGCAAATGAATTTACAACCTCATAAAATATTATTTTTTGTGTATGTTCGACAGTAGTATTTAGACAAAAAAGTTCTGTTTTGATATTTGTTGCTTATTTATTCACCGTTGGAACAAGTCTGTGCCTCTAATATATCTACACATAAGCTATGCGTTGGCTTGTACAGCAGTTTATAAGGCCAAGTTAGATGCAGAGAGAAGCACTTGCTATTTTGTTGAGAAGGGAAGACCGGCATAGCAAAGTGTTTATGTAGGGAGTCAGTTAGAAACGATGAGCGGTGAGCTACTCCCGCTAAGCATCTAATGTCGTTGGCAGTGACGATTCTGACTGGGGCATCGATGACGGAAACACACTCACTTTTTCAACAAAAGTACAAATGCAAGTAAACCAAAAAAACGCAAATTAACAAGTTTTATATGCATTGAATGCGTTTTTGTTATCGGAGCGCCACTCAGAGTCGTCACTGTCATCGTCAGCCTTTATCTAGAAACTCGATCACCCTCGGTCTATTTTTTTTCCTTTTTTTAGAATAAAATTCTGCGATTTATCTTAACAAATATTTTGCGAGAATAAACTTTAACATGATCTCTATCCGCATCGTGTGAACATTGCCTAGTCAGGAAATTGTAGGTAAGAAGTGTATACGTAGCGATAAACATGTTTTGGCTTGTACAGAGGAGGGGAAAAGCGAAAGAGTTATTGTTGCTTAACACTGAGTTTGATCGGAATAACGATGATGCAGTTTTGATGAATGTTCTGATGAAATCAAATGTTCTTATGAATCTGTTGTTGGAATTAATAATTTTTGTGAATGTCCTGTTGACATCAATTTAGGATGGATGACGAAATATCTTAAACTATTTGTCTTCACCTATCTATGTCATATGAATAGTGTTACACTATTCACTATAAAAAATATCCTGTAAGTATATCCCGCTGGAATTTCAGGTTGAAAAAAAAATTTGATGTTGAAATCCTTACTTGATACTTGATAAAAATATGAAATCTCCAATTTCATACAGCAAACAAACAAACAACCTGTTACAACAGGTGTTTTAATTTTGTCCTAATTGAACTCTGTGTAAAACCGAGGCTTGTTAGTACAAGTGGAAAATTAGGAAGATTTTGACCGTAACATTAATACCACCAAAACAGCATTTTCACATGGCGGATTAAGTTAAAAAGTTATACACACACCAATTCAATGGTGTTGAATATGACCCTGAAGTCAAAACATCAAAATTCTAAAATTTTGAAAAACATTTAATTACGGAAATAGCATTTGGTGCTTTGCAAAAATAAATTCTTGCAAAATCGAAAAAATTCTAACTTTCTATTCGCGATGTTAAATTTTGCTAAGGTTTTTGAAAAATTTAATTTCAGGAAAACTTAATGGCGGAATTAAAAAAAAAATATCGAGCGTATTATTTGCAATATAGTTGCAATTAAAGCATTTCGCGAAAATCACAAAACTGTAAAAAATCGCGAAATACAATTCATGCGAAAATTTATCGTATTAGGTATATTTTAGATATACTAAAGTTGCTTAGAATTTAATACTTCCCATCTTATATAAAAAAGCCTTACGAACCTTTTTTTGTGTCCCATTCAGTTTCGTTACATCGAGGGTTGTAGGTGCTAAAAGGAAATCATGCTTTTTTTGTTTATAAGCATAGCGTATTGAAATCGGTCTCAATGTGCTAATTTTGTCTTCATCTCAGCCTTATATTATGATTAGCTACAGCATGCTTTATTATTTGCTAAACTAGATTTACACTTCACTTTCATTCATTCTTTTAACTTCAAAATATTCTCTTTTTATGCCATTCTATCTGTTACTATGGAAACTTTCGCGGACAGAAAGTTTCACGGCTTTAGCCCCTTTTCGCGAAAGTTTATTTCTTCGGAAATATCAAAGCAACAGGGTGCAAAAGCTTCTTCTTGAAATGGTAAAGTCATTTTTGAAACGCAAATTTTTGGCGGATTTATGTGGGGACCATACAAAGTACCATAATGCTTAGAGGATAGATTGCAGTGCATGGTAATGCCACGATCCAAAAGGTATTTCCTTATCCTTAAAAATGCTCTTCAATAGATTTACTACTATCTCTCCAGAAGATGTTAAATTATAACAAAAAGAGAATATCTGTCTTATGTTGAAAAACACAAACGTTTTTCCTGCCAAAAATGAATTTTTTCTTCCATCCGCGTAATTTGTCCCAGAAAACAAAAAACGCGAAAGTTTCTGAACACATTTTAAAAAGGAAGATTGAAATAATATTTCGATATACTGGATGAATTTTGAAAGATGTTGCTTCAGATGCTTTATTTTGTTACAGTAGATTTGTACATAGTTGTTGTTTGATCAGATTTTATGTTTTTTATAAAATGTTCAACAAATTAACTTTTTCACGTGCTTAAATTTTAAGGAATCTCATCCTATGCATTTAAACTTTATACTTGTAAAATAAAATGTATGATAATTACTTCAAAATTTTACGAACTTTACGAATGTCTCGGTGAAAAGTCAAAAAAAAAGTGGGCATAAAATTGTCGAACCTAAAGTCTTATCGATTACTAAATTAACTTTCAAGACACAAAACATTACTAATAGCTAAGCATAAAAACTCAAGACATTAAAGCCGGCTGGGGAGGTAGCCACTAAGTTTGCGTATATTTATACAGTGGACTCTTTATCACTCGAACCCTTAAAACTCGAATCTCTCCTTAACTCGAACTTATTTTTTTCTTTGCTTCGAGTATTCCTCTCATAACTCGAACGTCGCGACATGTATCTAGAACTTTATATGACACAAGCAGTTTTTTTTCTCATTGATTTGGCTCTGTAAACGTAAATAGAGTCTAAACTGATTAGAATGTTTCATATCTACATGTGCGAGGGTTTTAAATGATCCGAATGTCATTCAAACAAAACGTAAACATGATTCTTTGGTATTAAAGTTTTACAATCATGGCGTCTGTTGCTGGGACAAAACGTAAAGCGTTAAATTAATTTCGGATTTCTTTTTTTCCCAAGAATAAATCCATGAGATAAAATATTTTTGATTTTTGATTTTGTCAGTCCGTCCGTTTTTATCATGTGCAAAGAAAGATTTCGTCCCAATTTATACAAAAACTTCGAAGAACTTCTAACTCTCTATTACCCGAACCTCTCTATAACTCGAACGGTTTCCGATTCCCCGTGGCTGTTCGAGTTACAGAGAGTCTACTATAGCGACTAAGTGGGACCAGTAGCAATATTTTTTAGAAAATAATTTTTTGAGAAAACAATTTTTAAAAAAATACGATACTCCACGGTATTTGGCCTAAACTTTTTGGTTTGTGATCTCTCTCAAAATAATGATGATTCGAGAAAAACATTAGATATAATAACTTAAAGCAGTTAAATTAAGTAATGCCGAAAGATTTTCGAAGAAAACAATTTCAAGTAACACCTCCCATTCATAATGACGTGTCCACGCTATTGGAAAGTTATTATTTTTTTGTCATCTACGTTTGTTGAACATATGTGTGTCATGCGGAATTTAGTAGCAAAAAAGGATTAGTTTTAATTTAGTTATAACATGTAAACCAAACTTGAAAATAGTCATAGTCACAAAAAAGAGAATAGTCTAAAAATGCCACGATTGCGTATCATTCACGCGTCGTCGTCTTGATTCAGATTTTTCTAGTACCCAGTCCAAAATAAGTTCTTGGAATGTAAGCAACACTCAAATGTTTTTACCGAAATTTGGGACATTTCTACTTGTATCGTTGCTTAAACCTGGCATCATTGGCTTTATTTTTAGTTTATTGTATCCAGAGTGTTGAGATAACTGTCCGAAAGAGAAAAAGAGCCCTGGTGACGAGGTCTATGATATTTTCATTTTTAGACTTTTGGAAGATGTTATTAAAAATAACTTTAGCATAAAAACTAGACCAGGGCAAACTAAAATAGGTACACCTTGCTAGCCAGATAGCTAGCTGACGGAATTTAGTTGCGAGTTTATTATTCTTATTCTCTAATGGCATTTTCATCTTTTCATCTTTACATCTCATGGGATGCAAGTAAATGTACTTGGTTATATTCTGATCCAACTTAGAATACGGCCTGTCTAAAGAAGGGACGGATCAACTTTAGACACGATGACATTCTTTTGACATGCAGCCCTGTCAATTGACGACCCAGAACAAATTACGACATGGCGTTAAAAGGTGTTTGCATACATCAAGACCTTGTATTTAGCGTAAACTAACTCCAAGAAAGTGAAAAAACTGAACTGCTGCAACTTTTTCTGGCGTATTGTTGTATATGCTGAGATTAAATCGAGTATGCTTTTTAAGTTTGTTGTGAGTAGCAAAAAAAACACTACTTGGCAACCTCTTGCTGCAAGACCAGATCAGCTAATGCATTTTTTAAAGTATAGAGATGATTTTACCTGGATGCATAATGTATGCATAATGACTAGCTAATAAATTATAACTCAGATATCAAGATATAACATTCAGCATGCTATCTATCTATTTTTAAAGCGATTTATGTTTACTTTTCATAATCATCTTCGATGGAATTATTGCAACTTGAACTATTATGTAATTTAATAGTCAGAATCGCTTTGGCTGGGACGGCCAAAATTGAAATATTTTGTCATATTCTTGCGGTCCGATTCGCGTCATAACACTGGTTGAACCAATCACGGTATTCAGGTTAAGCAGCCATTATGAAATGGTGTACAAATGCCGTAATCATAATGTTTTTGTGGTGAAACCTTCATAACTACAATACTGGATTTTTCAAGGAATTTTTTTTTCAGTCAAATCTTTAATATGTTTTAGATACTGCTTAATTTTTGCCATTTTGCGACATTTTAACGCCGTTTTGCTTGTAAATTCTGTTTAATTAAGGTTGCTACTTTGAAGGTTTGACCGTGAAAAGTCCATTTTACACCCTTTTGGAGAGCAACGAAGGAGAACATTCCGACCGCAGGAATATTTAAGAAACAAAAACTATGATTTAAAGAAATATCACGTGTTAGTTTATATGTTATGTGATCAGTCTCACCAGTTTCGAGCAATACACCCTTTCAATTATTTTCAAGAGTGGTCCACAAAGGTAGTTCTGGAGCCCAACTGGACTACAGGCTTATGTTGGGATCAAACCCACAACCACTTGGACATGAATCGAATTCTCTACCGACTGAACTCCTATTCCCTATTTAGAGAATTTATTTGTCAATTTATGTCTCTGTGTTATTCAATTTTTAAGAAAAGCATAATTTATGACATGGTATTTATTGCTCACTATAGCTGTATTTGTAATAGATTATATTTAGAGAATTCATGATTTTTTGTTCTTTTTAGTCCTCTCCTATAGACACAGCATAGTCTTCTTCCTGTGACTATGGACACAGTTAGGCCAGTGTGTTGCTCATTTTACAAAGTTTAACTTTAGTTTGGGAGTCTTCAGATTAACCCATGTTTTGGCTGTCTCTAAAAAGTGTCAACAGTTGACCCTGTCCCTTTTTTTGGTAAGATATTTAAAAGCACAATAGAAAAAGTCAATAGTTGGGCCTGTCCCATCTTATGACACAGTCTTTTAAAAGCATGGAAATTGTTTGTCAATAGTTAGGCCTGACCCATCTTATGACATATTTTCTAAAATCGCGACAGTCCTTTGTGTACAGTTGAGTTTTAGGAATATTAATAGCTGTATGAAAGCAGGTAAATCCACTGTGCACTTTTAGCATGTCATTGCCTTCTAAAACAAAATTCCTAAAAATATCCAAAAAGTTAGCATAGGTCACAAAGAAATATTTTTGCTTCTATTCGCTTCTCAAAAATATCAGAAAGAGTGAAAAAATGAGTTTAGTTTACAAGAATACTATTCGCCATATTGCATACTTTTATTCCATTGTACTAGACCATAGTTATGAAAAAAACCAGACTTCTTATTATGAATATGATTGGCCTAAAATGACATTTAGTTGACAAAAAATCAAAATTTTGATGTCACCATCATGTTCAGCATACTTATTTTTTTAACTACTAAATTTTGTCGAAAAAAAAGTAGATTTAATTTTCGGACCAATTTTGGCCTAAAATGACAATTAAGTGACTAAAAACCATTTTGATGTCACGATCATGTGCGGCATACTTTTTTGTTAACTTTGTCAAATTTTGTCAAAAATAAAGTAGTTTTAATTTTCGGACCAATTTTGGCCTAAAATGACATTTAGGTGACAAAAATCAAAATTATGATGTCACTATTATGTTCAGCATAATTTTTTTGTTAACTGTGTCAAATTTTGTCGAAAACAAATACCAATTTTGGCCTGGGACGTCAGTTAGATGACTTCCAAGTACTTAGAGAGTTTAGGTACGAAGTGTAAGTCTGTGACGTTGCAATTAACTATTTGGTTAGCTAGTTACGAGTTGGAAACGGCGAGAAAGTTAAAAGAAAAATAAAGTAAAAATAGTTACCTACCATGATGAGATTCGAACACACGGCTACTCCCGTGTGGCAGAGAGGCAAAAACTTCCATTCTTGTAGGACACATTTTGCATGTAGCGATGCAACCAGATAACACAAAGGACAAATATGCTGTAGCAAGTTTTTATAAAAGAAAACAAAAGGTTATAGGTCATCTTTCACTTGGAAAATCAGAGAAGTTTGTAAAGACGATATTTTATTTTCTAAAAGCTGACAAAGAAAACAGATGCTAAGTAGTTGTTCTTCGTTAAAGTGGTAAACGAAAACGACGATTTAGAACGAAGGTATCGTCACTTTTAATATTCACAGCTGAAAAAAAGTACAATAATATTCTCGAAGAAGGACTAACATGTTATAACAAGAAAAACGTACTTAGTAAACATTTTAGTATTAAATAAAATATCAAACAAGCCTTTTCTTTCACTTGTCTAACCATCCATCTGATGCTTGAAAAGTTTCAAGGTCAGGGGCGGCGCCACAATTTCCAAATTTTTTTTGGGGGGGCTTAGGCAAAGTGGTAGATTTTGAGATTTTAGTGACAATCAACGAGCGAAGCGAGTTGCCGAAACAGCTGGCTTCCAGGGGGCGCTGTAAGCCCATGTGGGTTCCAGGGGCGAAGGCCCTGCTGGAAGCCAATGCACACCTAGAGTCCTTAAACACGTAAAACGGCAGATTCTCTGGTTGGATAACATCAATTTTTATTGAAGATATTATTTCGGTTTGTCTGTTCAGTATTCATATTATTTTCATTTCTTGAACATGATAGTTTAGTAGGCGACGTTTTGGGAGATCCTTCTCCCATCATCGGGCAAAGTAGAATGATGTTGAGGGGGGGGGGGGGGGGGGGGCTGTGTTTTCGAGTGTTCGAGCTAATAGCAAGAGTGTAATAACCATTCAGGTTGCAGAATTTTTTTGTTTCCTTTGTCTTGTTATCCTGACGTGAATGAAAGAAATTTTTTAACAAAAAGCTTCCTGAATTGCAACGCCAATGTGATTGGCCAAAAAATCTTATCCCACACACACATGACGGAAAAACTACAATTTTGTTCCTGTTGGAAAATAAATTTTATTCCACGTTGCGAATGCCGGAAAAGTTTTTGGAGTAAAAATTCACAATATTTGTTTTTTTAAAAAAACTCATGACTTTTTCTTAAGCCAGTTTTAAAATTACACGTGGAGGAGAATAATACCAGCGGAGAAGATTCTTGTGTCCTTATAAGGGATACGGCAAGGCGAGTGATAGATCAGTACGCATGCGCTATAACGGTCAAAGAAGCTTTATCCTCGAAGTCATGCCACAGCCTCTCTCTTTTGAATTCTCGATTTGACTATGAGGTTGTAATTTCGTATTGACACTGAGGTTGTATCTTCTGCATCAAACGAGGCTGCAAAACCAAAACATTGGATATTTGGTGGGAAACTTTAAACTCACATGCATGAAAGCTGAAATAAGTTTATGTTATTGTACGTGTTGGTTTTATTATTGTTGTTTTTACGTTCATGGCTGCTGAAGTTTTCTCTGAAAATCTAACTAATAAAACTGATACTCTACGTACCCACAACGACGTTGAGCATTCAGTTCTAAGTTCTTCAGAACTTGTTATTTCATCGAATTCAGTAGAAGATAAAGAAGATGCTCACTCAAATTCTAAATGTGAAAACAAAATTGTCTTTGATAATGTAAATAGTAACGACATACAAAGCTCTCATCGTGAACCTGAGCAGTTAACACAGGGTACTGTAAACATTCTAGGATTAAATTCTAATGCCAGAATTCAAGTTATATCAGATACAAATGCGGCTAACATGACAGGCAATAACGGACCTATATATTTGTTAGTGTCAAATGACTCTCCAAGTGCTGTTATCCAAACAGTAGGGTCGACAAACGAAGATGCAATAAATGTAATTTCAACAGACACAATAAAGAATGAAACAGACTCTGCTGCAACAGTGCAAATTATGAATTCAGAGGGCATTCCTGTAAACATTAATGTTAATGATTTACTCTCAACTATAACAGGCTCAAAAGCTTCAATAACTTCAGGGAATGAACATGAAGCACAAACTGGTAGTATTTTAAGTTTATCTTCCTCTATATTATCTACTACTGGTGCTGACACTGTCAATAACAGTCAAATTTGTCACCGCCAGCCTGCACCGTCTTCACGATCTGGGAAATATGTTATAGCTAAGTCACCACAAGTCTCAGCTATTCCAAATTGGGCATTGCATTTAAGAGATTGTACTATGTTTGGTGATACATATACTGGTTATGTTACAAATGAGGTTGAAATGGATGCTGTATTAAATTTATATAAAAAAGAAACACAGAGCTTATTTGCTATACGACAAACACCATCTCCTGCAAAAGATGAAACCACTGATACTGTAAGACTTATGTGGAAGTCTCAATATGTACCTTACGACGGAATTCCTTTTGTCAATGTTGGTATGTTATTGTATTTTTTAATTTAGCTTTGGTTTGCATATATGCAGTCTATGCATACAATATTATAGTGTTATGTTTAATGCCCTCTAATAACATCTACATTTCAATACACTCATTTTTTTATAAGCATACAGTTGATTTAAACTGAGGCTCATTATGCTTAAGATTTTTTTCAATTTGAGCCTGAAATGATGCTTAGCAATATGCTTATTTCCAATCTCTCATTCAAGCCTTTTCTTTATCAAGAATAAATATTACACATTGGATTTGCGTAAGGCTACACTGCAGTGTTCTAAAATGATTTGAATGCATATTACTGATTCAAATGCATTTTAGAAAAACGTTAGAGTGTTCTATAAATTTCATTGTTTCTCATTACTGCTTTTAAGTGCTTTTAAGTACCAAACTTTTATACACTAAAATTTTCTGGTTGTTAAGGTATGTTCTGAGTCAAGGTATAGCATTATGGTTAGTTTCGAAGAAATTTGAGTCATCAAAAACCTTTTTTGTTTTTTGGCAGGTCCTTGCTGATGTCAAAATTTTAAAACCTTTATATCTCCCTAGGCATTTGTCAAAAGCACATGATTTTATACATTTTTTTGATCATCGTTTCACTCAAAAAAAAGATGCAATGGGTAAACATATTTCAGAAAAAAGATTTTGTGTATTGATAGTCCTTGTGTAAGTGGATTATTCACGGGCCTTATCGACTAGTTTTATTATTATCATCATTCTCAGCTTAACATCTGTTTTCTGTGCTAGCATGGATTGGACAGGGAAATTAATGTCCTTTCTCCGATCTTATCTTGACTGCATTAATCCTTTTTATCTCTTGTGCAGTCTTTCTTGGTCTACCTTTGAGCTTTGTTCCAGGGACTACCAAGTCACTACACCAAATGTCCCAACCAAGACAAACTTCTTGTCTGCATAAAAAAATATTTTCATCTCCATCATTTCAATAGAACAAAACTTTAAAGGAGAGCAAATGTATCAAGACTTTTTCTTCAAATTTTTTTTCAGAGACATTGGCATCGCATAGAAATCATGTTGAAGCTAAACGTGCTTTTTGTCTTCCCTGATTTTAATAAGCAGTTTTTAATTTGTGAATATCAAAGAAGTGTTGAAATTGTGAATGGCATGTCCTCCCAGACCACAGCTGCAAGAGTTTCTTTTCTATATTTAGTCACTAATTTTTGGCAAACTTACTTTTAGCTCATTTGTGCTACAAATAGTCCACTCGACTGTACCTCACAATATTTTCTTTTTTTCCCTGAAGATTTCAGTATTCATAAATATATTCAAATTCAGATTTAAATAATTAGTCTAAAACTAGCCTCTGTTATTAATACAAACTTAAATTTTACTTTGTTATCTAAAGGTCGGAGAGCAACTGTAATGGAATGTGAACATGGCCCACGTAAAAGAAGTAATGCACTTAAAAGGATGCTCCAGCATCATGGTCAAAAACATGCTTTAAAGAAAATCCCCAATTTGACTTGTCCTGCAAGGCTTTTTGTAAAGAAAGTACGCAAATTTCCACAATATCGCGTGCCAACAGATGCTGATCCAAAGTTATTAAGGCAACTACAGGAGCAGTCATTAAAATTGGTTCGGCAAGCTGGTTTTCATACTGGTGAAATAAGGTATCAGTATACTTTTGCCTTCTTTTTCTAAGAAAATTGTTTTAGGATTGTCTACTCTGGTGTGGGTGAATTAGAACAAAATTTAAAACTTAAATAATAAGGGATTTGGCTACTTGTTTTTATTTAAAAAATTCCAGATGAAAAAATGATATTTGTATTTCAATTATATTATCTGTGAAATTATTTACTTAACATATACTTCAGTAGCATTGCTAATTCAGACTCTACATGTAAAGTATTATATGCGTTGTATCTGTGCATGTAACAACATATTAACTATCGTATTACCTATGCACATTTAAAAATTAGTTAAATTTTTACCTATGTGCACAAAAAAATAAATAGTCACTTTTTATTGTCACACATTATTTAACTTTGGAATTTTTTTCTTTTACCTATTGTGAGTATGATATAATTTTTTTTCTGAATTTTTTTATAACTATTTTATTGTTTTATTTTGTTGTGTAGGTTATATATGCAATTACCTTTACCCACTGCACATCGTTATCATAATGTTGGACATTGCATGGAAGCTTTCAGAAAAGAAATAGAAGAGCCTGATGACTTATTAATGGAATCTATTGATGTTGATAGTCGTGTTTTAAATAAAATTCAAGAGCTTGTGAGACAAGGTTTTGTCAATCCATTTATAGTCAGAGCAGCTGTGAAGGTATATGCCACACATTTGTTTTTTTTGTAATCCAAGAAGTGATTATGTTTAGAATAATTTTTATTTTATCAACTTTTTTTTTCAGGATTTTGTTGAGAACAAAATGGAATTAAATGCACCTGAACAAAAACCGTATAAGCATAATAAGGCATTCTATCCACCTCTAATTGAAATTCAAAACATTATACAGCAAACACAAGCAGCTTTAAATTCTGGTGTGGTGGCTCCTTTGCCTGCTGTAAGTATTGTTCAGTTATAAAAAAAATTTAAATTATCAGACACAAATATGTGAAGTTACTTTCTCTTCCCATAGATGTATAAATATTTTTTAAGGGATGTAGCTCTAAGATCTACTAAAGGCAGCACTCCTAATTTGGTAAAATGCACCTCAGCAAAAAATTACCAACGCAAATCGAAATTGTGTCAACATCTCTCGGCAAACATTTTTTTTACTGAGTCATATTTTAGCATTTTTAATGCAAGTCAATCAGTGGACTTTTATCATTTAGAAAAATGGTGTCATGCAACTGTTCGCATGTCATAACTAATTCCACAGCATGTGGTTGCATTTTTTTTACTTGGCTGGGCTTTTCATTTTTTTTTTTACTTTATTTCATTTGTAAACAAGATTTACTTTGATTGTTGAAGTAATTTGCGAAGGGCTGTAAAGGTGTCACCTTCGGCCTCAACTTCGACCTCAACTTAAACGCAATAATGCATCACTCTGCTTGTGCAAATATAAATAATCTATAGTGTGAAATTACAAGTTGTGTACAACAGAAAATAAAAAATGTATTATAATGCTTATTTTCAAGATCACTTTAGCATAGCTTTAGTAGCCAAGCCTAATTAAGAATTGCGAAAGCTCGTTTGCTGATTCTTGTACATTGTGTAGTACTTCATATGGTGTTTTTTTTTTACAGCCTGAAATACCCCCAGTGCCTATCAGACAAAAGCGTAAAAGAACGACCAGCATGGAGATGACGTCTTCACCGTTAATGATAAAAAAATTTAAAGTAGATCAGATATCAGAAGATGTTTTAAGTTCTTCCACAGGAAAAACAGGTAAAATTTAGACACATCAATGAATTATAGGTACTAGCATGAATAATTCTGTTCTTAATTTCATTAACTCTTGATTTATCTTATAGGTCTAAAGAGCGAGGATATCTCAGAATCTATTGACCAATCCGAAACTATATCCCTTTCTTTGACTGATAACCAGCTTCAGAACTTTTCAATTACAAACTTTACATATGATCAGCTAGCACAATTAGCTAAGATTGGTTTACTTGCATTAACAAATGCTGCCAAAGACACTCCTGCCGTTTCAGTGGGTACCTCAGACAGTGTAGATAGTAATGAAAACTTAGAACCTCCGACTACGGATACACATGTTACCTTAACAGACGATGATCGCAGCAGTACTTTACTAATAACTGCAAATAATGCAGAAGATGAAAAATTGAAGTTAGACATATTAACGAATGTACCCGATGTCTTACAAGAAAGTGATTCCACAGCTGCTGGAAACAGCTGATTTAGATTATTTAAGATGTATAATAATTGAATATCTCAATGATTTTTTCTTCTTTTTAACTTCCTTTAAACTACATCAAATATCTTTTCTGACACAATTTAAAGGATACTTAGAATTTGAATTACTGATACAGTCTAATCATTTGCGGAGAATAAAATTTTTAAGTTTTTTCATTTTGGTCAATTTAATTTTTATTAAATTATTGTATTATATAGACTTGTTGTTCCAATTTTTATACATTTCATTTGAAATTATATCGTAAGATCAGTACATAAACTGAACTGTCTTCTTGTTCTTTGATTAGTTCTTTAACAAGTTTCCTCAAAAAATTATTTTTTATTTCCAGAGGTACAGAAGCGCGACTTGGATAAGTTGAAATAATACGTGGGTGGTTTGACAATAATGTTTCTTACGTTTTTTATACAGTTTACACACGTACCTAGCGTATTTTAATTATTTAAACTTTAGGATAATATGCGGTTATAAGGGTTAATCAAAGAATGTCTTTTTCGGGAATGTTCATAAAATTCTTTTACAATACAATGCGTGGTAATACATTAACAACAGTCAGATGGGAATTTCTTAAGACTTCACTTTAAAAACAACATGGTAGACACAAGTGGGCTACCACGTGGCAGGCTGTCTTTGTTTACAAGGAAAATAAAAGCAAAAATCTCCATAAAACCTTTTACTCATAAACGTAACTTTTTACTCATAAAGTCTATATGCTGCATAAAATTTTCTAAAACTTCATATTGATAATACGATACATCTGTTTTCGTGTTATAGTTTCTTCTCGTTCCTGCCTCGTTGTTTACTTCATGCCACTAATGTGAAATTTTTAACTGTCGCCACCAGATTACTGACTACGAGCATTGTTTAGTTGAGTGATCCCTGCTGCTGAAATAAGCAGCAGGGATAAAGATAATTATATCATCGCATATTATCTGTAAGCCAAAAATAACTTTTTGAGGAACCTTTGTTTCTAATGTTTTTTAATTGAGAAAAATCACATTATGGTGTCATTCGTAATATTCTGTCTTTGGGTGGGTCAATTTCATTTTTTTTTTTTTTTGCAATCTGTTAGGAAAACTGAGAGATATGTTTTTATGAGCATATAAATATTTGAGAACAGGCACGGGTTTGCTTCATAGGTAAATCTTTAGGGTCAAAATATGCGTAGGGTATGCGTTTTTTGCGAAAAGATTATTTTACAGCTTCAATTTTGTAGAACTTTTGCTTGTTCAAAACACATTCATTCAAAACAAAAATTGCTTACTTTCCTACGACAAAAATTATTAAACATTGGAAAAATTGCGCTAAGCCTCGCCATTATTTTATGCATATGGTTATTTTATTGAACTATAGCTTTGAATACACGTAAAATGTTGATCAAAAACGTTTAACTAGTTTTAAGTTTAACTAGTCAAAACTTTTTTATCTTTCGAAATATTGACACGGATGGGATTATCAAGCTCCTCTCCAAGAATCATCATTAATTTTTCAGCCTGCTCTGTTAATTGTTAGAACATATGTCTTTGAAAAAATTAGTGAAATGTCACTAATTTTAGAGAAATAATCTAAAACTACCAGAAAAATTGGGAACTAACATTGAGTGAACATTATAGGGTCGTCTTATCCGGAGTTACACTTAACGAGAGTATACTGTAATATGTTTTATAAGAACATCAGGGTAAGCTTTCAGGTTAAAAACAATGGTCTACTGTTTAGAACAAGACAGGGGCCGTCTTTTAGATAAACATTTTTTCGAAAAAAAATTATGGCTGAAATTAGAAATTTTAAATTAATGCCATGTGTTCCGTCCCTAGTATCCAAGAATGCTCATAATACGATGTTAAAATTCCCTTTAAATTTAGATGACATGCAGAAGTGATGACGCCAAACTGTTTACACAATGTGCTGCTGGCCAATGCAGAGTCTTGATTCTACATAATTTTCCCTTATGAAATTAGCAGATAACAGAAGACGATACTTCTCTATGCTCGTTTATTTTCATTATATCGTCAGTTTTCTTTCCTATTTCTTTGACTACTCATCTTCACCACAAATAAAATTATAAAATTAACGATGTCATCAAATGTTTTGACAAACTTTATCAAGGGCTAAAATTTTTCATGTTCGTCGCTTTCATATCCCCGGACATGAGGAGCTCCTAAAATTTACATTTTCTAAATAAACTGAAAAAGGAGAAAATTTATGGCACTATATCCTCTGCATTCTTAGTTTGACTTACTGAAATGTTCAGGATTTATTTTTTTGTCTGAATAAGTGCATAAGCACCTAAGAAATGACAAAAAGTTCAAGTTACCAGTAAAAAGTTTGCGTAATCTGTAGTATGCTTTTTTGGGGGTGGCTACTTTAAATATGAAAAAATAATTTTTTGAGAAAACTTTTGTGTTATGAGAATGCAAGCCATTATTTC
This sequence comes from Hydractinia symbiolongicarpus, assembly GCF_029227915.1. Lineage (NCBI taxonomy): Eukaryota > Metazoa > Cnidaria > Hydrozoa > Anthoathecata > Hydractiniidae > Hydractinia > Hydractinia symbiolongicarpus. The sequence goes on along the minus strand of NC_079882.1, from coordinate 2,302,011 downwards.
CGCTTCTTTTAATCTTACCTCTATTACTTTCATTCTTGGAGCAATTATACTCTTCTTGGCTTAGAGACTAAAAGCTGCAACAGCGGTCACAGTATCTTTTCGAATTTGAATTTGGGATTTTTTCCAGTGTTTGTAAAAGGTCTTGATGAAAAAGAATCAGGCAGCAGCGTCACTGTAAATGTACACACCAGAATAGCAAACTAATCGTTGAGTTAAGATAAGGAAAGTTAAGTTGTGTGAGCTTTAAACCAACTGGGGTACAATAAACAAACAAATCAAAAAAACAAACAAATAAAAAAAACACTGAAAGTGATAATTTCAGGATGATTTATTTAAACTGGGTGCCAAAGCATTTTAGCTACTAGGGTTTTTAAGAATATGTGTAAAGCTAGGGGGGTTTGTCACGTTATAAAAGTTAATGTGAAAAAGACGGAGCGGTTGCACGTTGAACGAACACATTAGCAAGACAATCAATCATACTCTTGCACGCTAAAAGATCTCGGCTTTTTACCTATCCTCATGTCAGCCAATAATTGCCGACGTGAAATCCAATTTCTTTGCTTTACGCCGGCAAACTTGTGTTTCCTGTTGGCAATTTATATTTTGTTATGTGATTGCACGCTCCCATACACAAATAACAGTGAAATTAAGAACTTTTGTAACTTTAAAGATTTTTGTTGTTCATTCATGAACATGAATGTTTGTTGTTAACAAACATTCATGTAATTGCTGATTGCCGACGTGACGTAGAAAAACGAATTTCATCTGTTAAAGAAGATACTCAACGTATAGCTAGCTAGCATTTGTTAGCTACGGTTTTAAGATGTTTTAAAAATGTCCCTACAATATTGGGCGATTTGCAAAGTTTAGCGACTCCTCACAGCACCACCTAATGTGAAGAGGTAAATGGTCGTTTCTTGTTCGTCTCACCGTCGTGGTAAATAAGAAAAGAAGTTATTATATTATAGCGCATAACATCACCAGTATAAAGATAATATCTTGTAGAATTTAATTATTAACGCTTAGCATCTTAGCAACTTTGAGGCTTAAATCAAAATATTTTTCACTTAGGCTAAAATAAAAAAATGCACTTTGAATCCATGAACTCTTAAATTTCATTTCGTTTTTATGCTAGCGTCCGTGTATGTATAAGAACGTTTTTATTTTATCATAAGGTTTCTGTCATGATACGGAAATATCACAGAAGAAGGTAATTTCCCAAGAAATAGCTAAAAGTCTGGCATATTAGATAGGCATATTACGCAAAGTTCTTTTTATTAGAAGTTCTCACAAGTTACTTTATTGGACCTTTATATATTTTAGTGGAAATAATTTCAGTGGAAATACTAACTGTCACACTATGTTCTTCCTCTATTTTATTGTTTGGAATCTTTCACCACTAATAATTGTATCAAATGAACCACATTTGCTTGACATAAAAAATATGTAAAAAAGAGGCAAATAAATTGTAAAGTATCTCTCAAGCGTGATCGTATTCCATTCGCGGTTTACGTGAATGTCAGACGTGTGTTTTCAACAAAGGAATTGTTAACACATTAATGTAGTGCAGCGAACTAAACATATTTTAAATAAAATATACAGTGGAATCTCTTTAAAACACTTCAGGGGCCAGATATTTTTTCTTTTTTTTTTCTTTTTCTTGTCAAAAAACGCGGAAAAATTCTACTTCAAAAAATAAAATTTTGCTAAACGAGATTTTTTTGGGACATTTTAGGTAGTAGGGTAGAAAAATATAAAAACTTGGTAAGATTGAAAATGGTTGTCAAGTTATAAAGCTGTTAAAAAGCTTTCCTATTTATAGTACGACTTTAAAGTTATCGGCGCGTGATTTTTCAATCGCAAGTGAGACAGTTTCGTTGCAGGAGCGGATTTTTTCTATATTTTCTTATTTTCCTAGTAAAAAGTTAACAACTATTAGAAGTCAATAACCTTTGTTATTATGGCGACAGTGGAACAAAAATTCTTTCACATGTCATTTTTTTCCTTCAAGGTCAATGTGAGCTCAAATAAAATAGAGATCAGGACCAGTTAGTTAGCTAATTAAGTGTTATTTTACTTATCTGCGGTTCTTTTTCCATCGACAGTTAACTAAGATATACTTACTCATAAATATTGATCATAAGTACACCAAAACAATGAATGTTAAATGGTCGAACTTATTGATTTATGACCACAACAATGACGATAGAAATAGTTTTAGTATGAAGGAAAAAAATATTTAACTTTCAATGATTTGTTTATATAGGAGCAATTTAACTCATACCACCTAAATTGAATACATAACCTCATTCCCAGGGCATTTTGCCATCTAGTGAAGCGCTTAAGCCTAATGTTCTTTTCATACTTTTTCACAACTTTGGTTCAAATAAGAACAAAAGTTAGAGCTTGTCACCTCCTCGAGCTAAATGCAGTTACCAAACAATTTTGTAAAGTTGTTGAAATATACAGTATTAGACAATTCATTAAGACATTTTTTAATTACAAAATGTTTGAATATCTTTATATATAAATGCATGCATATTTTAAGCAGTTTATAAGTGATCTTGAAAGTTTATTAAAAACACTAGGAAGATTAAAAGAAACCAAGGTAATAATTATGATTTTAAATTTTTACTGGTAGAGTACTTCTTAACACAAAGTAGGGTCTTCTAATTCTTCTTTTTTGCCCTTTCTCCGTGTGTCAGATAGAGTAATGTTGATGCTGTTTAATTCGTAAGTTTTCTTTTAAAGGTGTTTCCAGAGTTTGAAGCAGCACATTCTAACTTAAACTTCACGAAGACCTCATCCACTAAAAAGAAGCTATTAGGTATATATTTCAGCTGTTTTATCAAACCTAAGCTAGTTTTTTTCCATTATAAAAAGCTCTTATTAAATTTTATTCAAAACTCTTATCCAAAATAGAGAGTTTCAAAATTATCACCAATTTGAATAAAAACCCATCCTAATGTTAATTGCAGGTGTACCAAACTAGATTTAACAATACAGTCAACTGTGTTTGTCTAGAGAAAATTTTCAATGTTTTATTTGGAGGTAGCTACCATAGCTTAGCTAGGTACACGATGAATTTGTAAATACAGTTTGTTGCTAGTTAGCTGAATATGCTCTGCTCCCTCACGATCTATCGTTTGTAGTCAAAATCCTAATATTTGGTTTGTTTAAGATTTATGCATGGCTAAATACGTCATGGTATGCTGATTTTAGCATGTAAAAACATGTAAAAGCTTTTGGAGGGTAAAAAGGTCAACAAGAAGATATCTGCAAACCTCAACACTTATATAACCTAATCTAATCTTTTTATTTTCCTTTGTAAATAAGTCGATACTGCGAAACGTCGATGATTGGTTATTCATAAAATCAGGGCTCGTGGTTGGGTTACTATGCGCAAGCAATCACAAAAACGTCGGTAAAAATGTATTGTATTGTTATTTTCATCTTCAAGAATTCGTGCGTGGTTAACACGATCCACACTTTACAAACAAACAGACAGACTACAGGCATTATTAACATAGAGTTTATAAATTAGAAACCCGTTAACGAACAAAATTTACGTGCAAATCAATCCAAGCGCTTCGTTATGGTTAGGTTAGCTTATAGGTATATTTCGCCGTTATATAAATATTACAGGTTAAAATATCTTGTAATATATACAAAAATGGTCGGAGCAAAAAGAAGGCACAAATTGCCTTATCACTAAGCCCCGTTGTTAAGCAAAAAGAAAGAGAGAGTTAAAATAATACTTAATATAATAAAGCAATATTTTAACTATATATATTCCATAAAAAGATTAGTTGAATTTACAAAGGTCTATGTGAGAGTGTGCATCTAAAAATATTTACAAATGTCAGTCGTTAATTATTTTGTTTTTACATTTTTCCTGAAAATATTAAGAGTTGAGTCTGTTTTAATATCATCAGATAAAAATTTATTCCATAGGTATGGTCCCCTATGTCTAATTGAAAACGTGCAAGATTTTAATAAAATCTTTGGCACTTGATAATTATTTTTTGAAAATCTAGTATCATATTTATGTTGTATTAAAAAAAATTGGTTAGTAAACAATTTTGGTGTTATGTTTTGTTTCATCTTGTACATAAAAAGTAAAACTTGATGCATATTTAATTGTAAATGTTCAAAGCCCCAATTTGAAGAAATAAGTGTTGTGTTGGTGCATATCTGTCTAAACCAAAAATTATGCGACAAGCATGTTTTTGTTTATTATACAACTTTTTTAATTTATTTACATTGTTACTTGCCCAGGAGATATTACAATACGTTAAGTAGCTGTGTAAAAAAGAAAAATATAGTTTTTTTAAGCAATGGAAATTTAAGTATCGTTTGGCCTTATATAATATCCCTAAGTTTTTAGAGATTTTATTTTCAAGGGTTTGTATATGTTTATTCCATGTTAATGATTCGTCTAAAAGTACGCCAAGAAATTTTATTGTTTCTTCTCTCTTTATTTTTACGTTATTAATTTTAAGAGCTGGTAGTTTGAGTGGAATATTACCAGTTTTGTAACGGTTATAGAATAACACATATTTAGTTTTACTTTTATTAAGTGAGAGTTTATTTGCTTTAAACCATTCGTTTATATGCGCAAGTTCTTGGTTAGCTGTTTTAAATAAATTGACAATGTTAGTATGGGAGTGAAAAAGATTAGTATAGTCAGCAAATCGGCAGAAGATTTTGAGATGAGCATTGGGATGAGAAACTACAAAATACTTCAATTTGCGGAAAATTAATCTTGCGAAGCAAAATTGGGGATTTGGCTACCATAGTTTTTGGAAAAAAATTATTATCAAAAATGAGGAACTCAATGACTTAGATTCTACTTGAAATCGAAGTATGAAGAAATCATAACGATTTGTAGAAATAGGTAGATACGAGAAATAGAAAATTGTGCAAAAACCTTTTGGGGAACCTAAGCCCTGAAAATATATTTTACTTACTTGCTTACTTACTTACTTTTAGAACTTTTTCGGCACGTTTCCCGAATTATTTGTTTTTTATAATTTGGATATTTCAACTTTAAGATCATCTTTGAATTGGTGTGTGCAAATTTAAACTCTGACATGTGAGAATTCTGTTTTAGTGATATTCTAGATCAGAATTGTTTAAAAAACATATATTCTTCTTTCATTCACTGCTATCTAATTTATGCAAATATTGCGTGGTGCAACACCAGCGCTACAAAATTGACAAAATTACAAAATAAACAAATACATGCAATTAGAATTATTTTAAATGTTGACAGGTACACTTACTCCAGAGAGTTATTAAAAAACCTCAGTGTACTGAATGTATACCAACTAAACATTTATCAAACTCTTATTTTTATGTTTAGGCTTTAAAAAATATGTTACCAAGAGTATTTAATAATATGTTTCAGAAGATACAACATAAATATCCATCCAGATTTTCAATTAACAGTTTTTTTTCAACCTAGGATAAATTGTATAATTTATCCTAGGTTGAAACTCACAAAGTTCTCTATAACTAGCAGAGGACCTAAATTATGGAATACACTTCTTGGTAACGACATGAAAACTATGACATCACTTAACGAATTCAAACATAAACTAAAACACAAACTATTGACAATCTATATTTATTTTAGAATATGCAATCCTATCTTTAGATTATACGATATAATAGCTAAAGATTTTATTTTTACGGAAAACTGTAAGTTCTTTAACGGCAAAAAATATAAAATATTAATGCTACAGTCAAAGTATTGCTGTTTTAGCGGTATTAAGATTACGGTAAAAGTCTTGTATTAACTATAATCGGTTTCAAGCAGACGTCAATTAGCACAAAATTAAAAAACCTGCTTTAACAGGTTAATTTTGTTTTCAGGTAAGGATATAAAAATCATATTCATTTGATATAAAAGAAAAAGTTGAGAAAGAGCAACGTTATCAAAGAAAATTAATTCGGGAAAGGTCTTCCAGAAGCACCGCTAGGATTGGAAATCTGAAGTTGTTTCTAATCTTGCCGCTTCTTTGAATAGTAGTTTTTCTTCTCCGTTTGAATACTCTTACTAAAACAGGAAATGACAATAAGAAAATATCACTTCTTTATAACGGACTGTAAACTTGAAATTACCTCATGTATTATATTATGCCATCAACGCTAATAAATGCTGACATTTTATAATTGTTAGAATACACAACGTACGTTTTTGTCTTTCTGTGTTTGACATCCGTTGTTTTTGCGTGGAAAATCATTCAGTTACTACAGGTCCCAAAAACAAAGTGGAAAACGTTCGAATGAGAAGGGGAGGACGGGGGACATTAAAGTTTATTTGGATGCTAATAGAACAAATTCAGAGCAACCCTGATAAAAAGAAGTATCAAGGAAATAGAAAAAAATACATCATTTCTTTAATATGCGCAGAATTTAAATAAAAAATACTAATAATAATGCTAAAAAAAACACATGAATCGAAAACATTTTTTTTGCTTGAAAACTTTTAATTTTTTTTTATAAACAAAGCCGTAGTACGTACAATAGAAAAAGAAATGGATAATCCTATATTAAAGCCATTCTTAGCCATATAACTAGGGAAAGTAGTAGAAGATGTTATGTTTTCTATGGTTGTAAAGGAAACGTGTATTTTAAATGATCCTACGCAAAATCCAGAACTTACTTTATTTTACATCATATTGATAAGTCATTATTTCATGCGGTTGTGAATGATCATTCAGTAAGCTGTCATTAAAAGAAACTTTTGAGAACTTTCATCTGACCTAAGACCGGAAGAATAAAAAATTGAGTTACTATCATGACTGGGCATGTTATGGTGTCGCATTTCAGTACCGGTTTCTTCGTGAAACACAATTTTCTATTACACAGCGACGTTTAAATGCTGATACAATTCTGATGGATGGTGGATCATCTACGTTTTTCGCACTGATAATCCGTTTCACCACAACGCCACACATAAATCCCCTGTTTTTAACTTTTCTGATGTCAACCCCAATGAGAGTTTAATTTGCCGACAATATTTTTAAACTTTTCTTGACAAATGTAACCTTTCGTTTTTGAAGTTTCTTAGAGGAAACGAAAAGTTGTGTTTGACGAAGAAAGGAAATTAGCTACTGACGCACTCTCTTTCTTTGAAAATCATTTTGCAACTCTCTTAACATTTAATTGCTTTACATTTTTCTTGTGGTTATTGTGTTCTCAGTCTCAGTCCTGAAAATATATTTACATTTTGCTTTTAAAAAGTTGGCATATGGTATTTTTTTTATCGTTTACACAAACTTTTGACATGTTTTGCCAACTTCAAATATTCGAACACTATTTATTTATGCTCAAGTTCATTCGTTGGTATACAAACAGCATTAATATAGAAAGTAATGTATTCTCATCTCAAAATGCCAGTCCACTCTCTATTTTAAAAGGTATCAAGCTTGTAAACTTTAGGAAAATCTCCTTACTGAAATTGTAGAACTGCTAATGAAATTTCAAATTGGGACCCAAAAAAATATTTTTTAAAAAAAGTGTCATTAAAATGCTTCACTGGTTTGCTAGCTGTTGACTCTATTTAAACCATGAAAATTTATCGTTTAGCTTTAAGATCTCTCAAAAGCCGGATGTAATATTTACAGATAAATCCATGAAACAATAAATGTCATGCTAATTTCCTAAAGAAATAAATCAGTAAACGCACTTATCAAGTTTAATAAGCTTTTGCTTAAAAAATGAAAAAAGCTGCAAAATCCATAAAAAAGGAAAGATGATGGAGATCGTCATTGTGGCTACGATATTAAAAGGATGGGTAATGTCAGTTTCGAAAAAATTTGAGACTAAAACGATGGACAAAATTAGTGAAAATAATGTCTGCCAAAATTACCCCTTTCCCCACTTGAAGGCTGTCTCGCTTTCCCAAATAATCTCGCTTTGGATTGAGTATTGCACTGCAGGAATTTAACAATGCGAGGAACAGGATGGGTAATACCGTTCAGGGGTGTTTCAGTACATTTCATTAAGATTGTAGCCTTTAGTGTTGTTCAATGTGAAGATAAACATTTTGAATTGTAAGTCATTGGATGTTTTAATTAGGTCAAAATCATTTAGGCCTTCTTGATGGTGTTTAAAGAGATGACTTTAGAGGGACATTTTCTAAAATTTGACCAAAAGCCTTTAAGGATGATGCTATCAATAGCGCACGTGTAGCCAGCAAAAAAAAAGTTGAACGGGTAAAAAAGACACGTTTCAATCATCCTTGCTATCTTCAGTGTTATCTTTTTTAATTAAAACCACTAAGTTATTATTCCTTGTGAATTATAGCGTTGTGATATGAAGGTACACAAAACATCGAGGAAAAAATTACCTGAAGTTAGTTATTTATATCATGACAAAAAAAAAATTCTGAAATGATTAATTTTACCAATAAAACTTGTGTCATGCTATTTTATATTGGGTTTGAAATGTTTGTTGTTGGGAATTATTTTTTTATAGAAAATTAGTAAGAAGAGGAAATTCAATTTTGCTCACTAAAGTTATATTAGCCTTAATTTTGCATACTACAAAGGACACCGCTTTGGTGATTATAGATCAATTTCCATCTGGATGTAAAGGTTATTTAAAAATTTAAAATTATGTGATAACGATTGCATGAAAACATATATGCACGCTTGTTTCGCCCACTTGCATTTAGAGCAAAAACAATTCTTTTGTTCCATATTTTCATGCACGAGCTAATTGCTTTTAATTCATTTAATATTTTAATTAGAGGTTGAAAATTATATACAAGAATTTGCTTCTATTTATTTACAGCTAATTCTGTCCCTGATGTATTTTTATTTCTGCAAAATATCTTAAAAGGTGTTTGGATTCAAAGCCCCAATTTCCCGTAGCCTGTTATGACAAAAAAATCGCACAGAGGTGCTGCTAAAGACACAGATGCATAAAAAGCGCTTCCCACAAGTGCTCTCAAAAACTTAAAAGATCATCTAACGTTATGTATTATATGTTCTTTTCTTTGTTTTGATATTCGGTGCTCTCAAATATCAAAGGAACAAAAAAACCCCGAAACTTTAAATTATTTGACTTATTTTGAGGAGCGTTTGAGAAAAACTTCAAACCTCAGGAAGGCATGTGCGAAGGACTTTGTTCACAGATATTGGAATTTGTACACCACTTATTGTCCACATGCGATATATATAAGAATTCAAAACGTGTTGTAGGTTTTGTGGTGGCATGCTCTCTCTAAAAACTCATAATTTTAATTGCAGTGTTCTTACGCAAAGAAAACTATTCTTATAACATCAAACGTTGTTCTACGCACTGACCAAAAAAAATACTTCATTTTAATTAATAATCTATATGGCGACAATTTACTTCCGTCGATGTCTTGAGCCTCAACGTGATTAATTCAGTTATAACTAAATAAACCAGGGGGTAAATTAATGTTAAACTAACAATGACAAAACCATGAGTGACAGTTTGGAGAGTCTCTTTAAATATTCCTTCCTTAAACTTTGTTAATAGTTTGATAAAATTCAACTTTGATGACCACTCTTGTAAATAAAATACCGCATGGTAAACAATGTAGGTTTTGTTTGTTTTGTTTCAAATTAAAAAAAAATGAACAAAAAAATTTGATTAAGAAAGCTTTTTAAAGATTTATAATGGTTTGATTTATTCCTTAGACTTCGAAATAAGCCAATTGGCGTCCCAGCAAGGTTGAAATACTGACCTCCGGTCAATTATCCATACCTCGTGATCAATCAACTTAGAGATATCAAGCTACAGGCTCATGAAAGAGAATTTAATTTCCCACCCGGCAGTGGTCAGGCTGACCAACCCTGAGGTAAGAGGTAGCCAGAAATCGGGTGCAAAGTCAAAAATAAATATGCAGTCTAAGGGTTAAAACAGTTGTAAATGTTAAAGTCAAATTTATCAGTATTAGTTGGTGGACATCGTCGGTGGCGGGTTCGCCCGTCCTTTTTTTACCGCATTTCCTGTGACTCGCCACTACGGTTACCATTTTGCATGACAGACAGACGATAGATTTATCAATGTTAAAAGTTCTGTTCATTCGTTATCAATTTTACTTCGTAAAAACAAAAATAAAAAATGATGATTTGGTAAACTGGCCTATAAATAGGAATGTTGCTTAAAGTTACGTGAAATAATCCAGGATTATTATGCATACGCACAAAATACTATTTTAATTTTTTAAAAAACTTTTTAATATTTTATTTTCAACACGTGTGTTTTTAAAATGACATCATTGTGATAAATTGACATGTCCTCGTATTGTTTTTTTAAATGCTTCCTAATGGTTTGAATAAAGTGGCAAATAAATGTCAACAAACACACAGAGAGTGAATCAACACTTGTCCACATTGAAGTAAATATTGCTCTGTTAAAACAGCCAGCCTTTTTCAACTAACCCTTATAAAGTTTTGTGTAGCTTTTTAAAGCACACATTAACATATGCGTGTCGCAAGATGCTGACAAACTGCGTGACGATATGCAATTAAAGATAAAAAGTTTTGTTCATGGATTAAAACTTATGACATATGATGATTTGTTTTTTTAATTAAATTACACCCCCGTCTTCGATGAACACATCAATTTCATACATTGAATTTAATTATTCGCTAAGTACTTGAAGAAATTCAAGCTTATATAAGCTAGAAACTGTCGTGAAGTATTCATTTACAAATTAGTGGAGAGAGAGAACGGTGGTAGTAAAAAAGTATTATAATATAAGTTTTTAAAGTAAAGAAAAATAATATAATATGAATCTAAACAATTTAACTCAACAGATGGAAAGTATGCCTACAAATACAAAGAAACCAACTAGGATTGTTGTCATGGGAGATTTGGGTGTAGGAAAAAGTGGTAAGTTAGCCTTCTTTTGCAATCAATGATTTCTATTTCCTCAATCCTGAATCCTGAAAATTAACTATAGTACAATGTCCTTTAACATGGTTTTCTTACTTTTTTAGCAATTGTCACAAGATGCATCAAAAATAAATTCTACAAATCACTGGTATCTGGAAGAGATCTATCCTATAGATATAACGCCAACTTCGGCAAGAAAACTGTACCTTTAGATGTTGTGGATTTCAATGGAAAAAATGATGCATTGATAAGCTGTGCTGATGGCTTTATATTGTGTTACTCCATCACTGACCGAAAGAGTTTTGATGCAATTGACGACTATTTAGATAAAATCGTCGATGCAAACATAAAACACCCAAAAATTACCATCATTGGAAATAAAAGCGATTTATATCGAGATAGACAAGTGACTTCTGCTGAAGGGTTTTTATTAGCAAAAGAAATTAACGGACAATTTTACGAAACATCTGCGAAAATTCCTGTCATCGATATCCGGCAAGTTTTTTACGATTTATATAAAGCGATCAAAAGCGCTAAAAAAAATAGAAAAGACAAAAAAGACAGTTTCGATTACGAATCTCCCGAGGATTATAGCATAATGGACCAAGCTATGTTAAACTCATCCGGACTTCTTGGCTACAGTCGCTGCTCACAACGCGGCTACTTGAGTGGACTAAGGGAAATGAGTCGAAGGCTTTCAAGTAGACCAAGAAAATTAACCATAGATTCTTCATTATAAACAAATTTGCCTTTTTTATAATTATAAAAACGAAAACCTTTTCTCGCATTCGTCATACGAGTAATTTGACCGTGTCATGTTTTGTCATGTCCTTCAAACATAACCTTTTTTTATGAATCAAGTCAAAGAATTTATGACCCACCTAGTTAATCATAGGTGAACACACAATCGTTCTCTGTTTTTCAAATAAAAACTACCCACTGTAGATATATACTTGTGAATTTGTTTATAGTATTTAATAAGAGGTAGCTATTTATATATTATTACTATATTCAATATATATTTTATTTCTATACAAAATTGTACAAATATAAATCTTATTGACATAACATTATAATACATACTAGAAAAAAAACCCATCAAAAAACGTTCAGTATTGTTTTTAATAATATTTTCTTTTAATAGGCATCGGAAATCGATAAGTTCGTACCTACCGACTATAATCAGCCACAACTTTTTCAAGAATTTCTTATCAGGAAACCAATTTGGATATTTGTGAAAAAAAAATCGAGCGTGGTTGGTAGAATAAAATAATTTAACGCACGTGCAGCACTTATTCTGGAACACAATATTTGCATCATCCCTTTTGTTACCACACAACTGTTTCAAACCTTTTTGAAATGGAAAACCTATTAAAGCAGAGACGAAGAATGGTCTTGGCTGTGGCAAAAGAAGTCGTTAGATACTTCGTTTTGCAAAATCATTGTAAAAGCAAGCTTCCAGTTTGATTTATTGTGACTGGATAAATATTTAGACCCTGACTTTACACAGATGAGTTAACCATTTAGGAAATTGAACGCTCCATGAACCAGGAATTGTGCCAACTACTCAACCAAAAACAATTTAATATTTTTTGCAAAAATGCCACAAATTAAGTATTGCCATTAACACAGTTCCACAAGAATGTTTGATGTGCAAATAAAATTTTCTACGAAATATTTTTGCAGTAAAATTCCTTTTAGTTTCTGAGTCACCCAATTCAACTCAATTAGACCTTAATTAACAATCTATTACTAACAGTAATTCCCCTTTTATTGAACTAATTAGAACAATTAAAGATTATATCGATTGGTACTGTTCTTAATTAATTGCTGAGACATGCAGAAAGCAAGACTGATGCTTCCTGACCGCAAAACACTTTTCTCGGTGACGTGAAGATCAAATTTTGTCAACTATTTCGACCACAATTTTATTGCTTTCTTGACGTTCTTGACATAGCTTTTAGTTTCCACTTAACACTGCCATTAAAAGTTCGTCCACACAGAATCTGTCTGATTAAGAAACAAGCTTTCCCTTAATAAAGAAAAAAATAGTTACAAAGTTGCTAGCAATTTCATGACATGTATGAACTGTATGGGTATTTGTTAGCAATATTCGCCATTTAAGTTCAAAGGTTGGGTGAATAAATAAAAACAAAGTTTAAAATTTTAGGCAAAAGTCTTTCGGAATATCCATCAACAGTTCTATTAACGTGTCGTACATTAAAAATCGCAACATGTCATATAATCTGAAAGTTCCAAGTTTCAGCGTTAAAAGCATCTCCGGAACAAAAAATCAGAAGTATATGAAATAACTGAAATATGATTCACAAGAACAAAAGTGTCAAACTCGAAGAATACTTTGCATCACCTCAGTAGCGTGCTCACTAAGAAAATACCCAAAAGGAGAAAAACCAGAATTAAAAAAAAACCCAAAAATTGCCAAAAGACTACAAGTGGCACACATGTGTACTGTCAAGCGAGACATAACCTGAGATTATTCAGCGACTAGCGATACAACCTTTACTTGGCTAAAACCTTGTATGTTGGCTAAAAACTTGTATGTTTATATTCATGTTGCTCAAGGGAGTTCACAGAATTTCAACAGATTGCTATCAAGCTTGTGGGAGAATTAATTACTGCTTAATGAGAAAACAGTTCAGCGCTAAATGACGTTTGACGTGTAAACATGATACGTTAAACAGATTAAAAACGTCACTTGTATACGTCACTTAGTGTCATAAGAAATTATCTGTCGTATCAAAGTGTATTAATAGCATGCGTAATTGCTTTGACGTGTAGAAAGATAAATGATTATGCATACAACGTGCAACGACGTACGAGTGTCGGAAAATAGTCAACGACGTCTACAATTGTATCAGAAATTATGTTAGCTTGCTCGTGTAAAACTGAAGATAGACAACACGACAATTTTTTGAAAGTAAGAAGTTTTATTTGAATTAACATACGATGTGTTAAGGCGATTATAGGAAATTATAACGGTAAGGTCTAATCTTCGTATAATATCAAAAAGTGTTATTTATTTAAACAGTTAAATCCATCACGTGATGATCACAACAAGGTTTCTCCTTTTGTAAACTTTTAAGCGCATATTCTTCTTAAATTTTAGCTTTTTCACAGGACTTCCTGTGCATTTAAGACGCTCTTGTTTGACCTATTCTCAAGAGGTTTTAACACAACTATAAGAGAATTAAAAACAGCTCCATTCTCCTACTGTGCAAAGCTAGAAGACATGGTAGGTAGGAAAATAGAAGTCTAGATTTAAGTCTGAATAAAATAACATCAAAGCAAAAATTAGGATTTGACATTCGTTCAGTTAATCGGGTTATTTTTGCACTTTTTTCTCCACAAGAGAGTATCTTTGCAGATTTGTAGAAAATTCCCACGATCAATTTTTAACGGGTAAGGCGATGCTTTAAACATTTTGTTACAGGCGGAAAATTCCGATCTTGCAAGAGCTATATTTCCAACAGCTTCAACTTTTGACGATAAAAATTAAATGCTAAAATCGTTAGAAAGAATTTAAACGTACCTAAATATAACCCATATTCAACCATTCTCGTTAAGATGGCTAATGTTTTAACGGGTCAGATGATGTCAAAGATAAAACAGACCTCAATTTAGTTTTCATTAAAAGCACTAAAAAGTATTATATGGGTGGTATTGTAGACGCAACCTTAACAGAACACGCTAGTTAGTGCACAAAAAAGAGAATTTAAAAAAAAAGAAAGATGAAGTTCAGAACTGTTTTGTGGTTTCCATCAACCCAATTTTGTGGTTTCCATCAACCCAATTTTAGCATCAAGAATGCATTGCTATGTATTTCTCTAACCATCCAGTAGCAGACCAAGTAGGTTTAAAAAGACATTAAACCACCTTGAGCAGACCCACGCAACTAAAATCATTTATCAATTAAAAGATATTTCATTTCCTTTGATGCTTGTTTTGTAAAACGTAAACATTGAACATCAAACACGTTATTTCCACCGTATTTCCTGTAACTATTTATCAAAACATACTTTACTGTGTTTGTTTGCATTTTTACGGAGATGAAGTAAACAAGACAATGTATTTTGGTTTTTAATTAATCTTTTTTGAGAAGCTTATTGTATAAAAACTAAAGGTACACTAATAAAAGGAATAAATATGGAACTTAACAGTTAAAAATTAATTATCGACAATTAGCGGAATTCTTTCTATTGTCTGATAAAACCAAAATACTGTTTCATTTCAATTTGAAAAACAGGAATTAATTGTATGTGTTATTTTTCCTGTCCAGCATCAAGTGCCCTGTTATATATTTTGCACACTCATGTTTCAAATTTAAAAGAAAATTAAAAATGTTCACAACAATAAGAAATATATATAAAATTACAAAATGCTGCAATTTCCTCTCCACTTTACCATAATCAAAAAACGACAAACGGATAATATGTTTTCATTAGTAGCTGCGCTGTGCTAATGAGTTTGTCAATTTCGGCTTTTCAACTTGACGCTCGGGTATGTCAACACTCAAAGACAAACAATTATTCTTTGTGAGAATTTTAAAAAATTTGATTAACGGTTCTGTTAGTCTCCAGTTTTGATTTGTTCTGTCATCCTGACAATAGAAAGTTTGTTTATTGTTTCGTAATACCAATTTTTATTATTTCGGGTAAAATGAAGTAAGTTGCTAAAAATAACATATGCATCATAGGCCAAAAACAATCTTTTAAAAAAAGCATTTTTCTGAACAGTCCTTCATCTACGGAGGCCCCATTTAAAAAATTACTCCGTGGTGGTTACCCTGTTAATGGTTGAAACTCTTTTCAATCTTTGTTTTGATAGTCTTCCAACATTACTAAACAAATAATGCAATTACTTATTGCGTAATTTACCATCTAGATTGTCGACATTCTGTAATCCATTCTCCAATTAAACTAAGGTCGGCAGTTACATTCCAGAAAAACTGCAAAGAAATTCACCCATTTATTTACTATTCACACTAGTAAATATTTTACTTTGTTTAGTCCAGTCCTCACTTTATGTTCAATGACACGCAAAGCAACATGCGTTACCAATCCGACATTTGCGCCCCATTATAATTTTATGCGTGGTTGGGGGTCTAGAGCAAAGTCAGCGCACACAAGAATTTGCTTTGTGTACGCAAGAAGGCTTAAAAAGAATTTGTTTTTGTCGTAAAGAAAGTGATTTTGGTGCATTTGGGTTATTTTGTCGCTGCATTTAGCATGGATTCATCACAATGTGCTGTCCTCAAGTGTTTTAATAATAAAAAAGAACTTGACAAGTCGTTGAATTCAGAATGCGATGTACATTCTGAGAAAGAAAGAGCAGGCTCCTTATGCGTTTTATTGTATTGTTTTCCCGGGCCCAAATTATACTAAGATTAAAATTAAACTGATATAAATTAATTAAAAAAACCACTGCAAAGAATTGTCCTTGGATACCAAAACCAAGTGATTGAGTTTTCTCACTTCATTTTGTTGAAGGGGAGCCAACACCTTTGCACCATGATCCTTCCTTGCATCTTTGGTCTAACACAAGTTTATTGAATCAGCGACGAGCACTATTTTGTCATCGTACCTTGTCCAAAAAGGAGAAGATTTTCATTAACTGATGATGCCAATTCTTTGTTTGATAAACCCTGTAGCTCGACAACACCCAGTGATTTTAGTTGCTTACCATCTCCCAGAGTGAATCATTTTTATCTCCTGTAACACAGCCAAAGCATTTATTTGGGAGAAGGATTTCAAGCGATAAAAAATGAACTTTTACAGCGGTATTACAACAATTGGTGGACTTATCCTTGATCGAACCTCTCTGGTCGAAAGTCAACTACTGGAGAGGTGCCAAGTCCCATATAGTTTTCAACAAAGTTAGAAAGACTTTCTCAAGACATAAAACTTTCCAGTAAAAATGAGTTTCTTTTAACTTCATAAGAATGAGATTGGTGTTGTTAAATGAAGTTCTGGCTAAGAGATTTTAAAACTTGAACAAGACTGTTGGGAATTCTTCTTGGTGACGCTCTTATCAACTGGCTTCCACTGTAAGCTATCAGAGACCATTTACCTAAAATATATATCGAGGCTGGTCATCGCAATACGTTGAATTATTGATCATACTGAGCTGTTCACTGAATGACCTAAAGATTTAGATTTTTGGGATGGAATCATGGCTGATGGGGGTTTTCATATTAGAGAAGTAGTTATGTTAAGCTATTGTACACTCAGTGTACCCCCAGTGCAAAAGTTAAAGCTCAGAACGTGCAAAAAAATGTAGCCTTCGTATCCATGCCATTAACAGAAGAAGAAAAAGAAGAAGAAGAAGAAGAAGAAGAAGAAGAAGAAGAAGAAGAAGAAGAAGAAGAAGAAGAAGAAGAAGAAGAAGAAGAAGAAGAAGAAGAAGAAGAAGAAGAAGAAGAAGAAGAAGAAGAAGAAGAAGAAGAAGAAGAAGAAGAAGAAGAAGAAGAAGAAGAAGAAGAAGAAGAAGAAGAAGAAGAAGAAGAAGAAGAAGAAGAAGAAGAAGAAGAAGAAGAAGAAGAAGAAGAAGAAGAAGAAGAAGAAGAAGAAGAAGAAGAAGAAGAAGAAGAAGAAGAAGAAGAAGAAGAAGAAGAAGAAGAAGAAGAAGAAGAAGAAGAAGAAGAAGAAGAAGAAGAAGAAGAAGAAGAAGAAGAAGAAGAAGAAGAAGAAGAAGAAGAAGAAGAAGAAGAAGAAGAAGAAGAAGAAGAAGAAGAAGAAGAAGAAGAAGAAGAAGAAGAAGAAGAAGAAGAAGAAGAAGAAGAAGAAGAAGAAGAAGAAGAAGAAGAAGAAGAAGAAGAAGAAGAAGAAGAAGAAGAAGAAGAAGAAGAAGAAGAAGAAGAAGAAGAAGAAGAAGAAGAAGAATTTTGAACACCTAATAAAACGATTATTACAAATTGGAATTTTAAAGTAAAATAAATTGCGAAAATTTTACTTATTGTTTTCTGCAATTAAGTATTTGAAACTTCTGCCAAGATTTAAACCTGAATCTCCTATGGATTTTCTTCTTAGGAGGTCATACCGTTAGACATGAGGAGTGTCAGCGATTGTCTTTTGCCAAAAATAATGTAATTTATACACATGTGGCTAGATAAAAATAAACGTTCTTTTTGTGCTTGTCTTTGGCCAAATTATGTATTGTGAAACGAGTTTTAAATACACGAACATCAAAAATGTCTCTTTTCATCTCTATCTTCAATCTCTCCGTCTTCGTTGTCTGAATAAGGTAAAACATCAACTGGGTCATCTCTAACCTCGCCTGGTAGAGATGTCTTCATTACTTTAACTGGATTGCTAATATGGACAGGGGGTGGTATGAAGAAGTCATTGCAGTTTTATTTTTCTACGAGTTTTAGTTTGTTTCATGTTTTGGTTTTTTAGTTTAAGGAGTTGCTTATACTCACAATTGTACAAAACTTAAATCATTTTTTAAATCAACATCAGTTACTTGTATAATGGTTGTAAAACTCACTGGATGTAGATAATAAGGGCTTCCAGTGCTCTGTTTTATCACTCCGTTTTTCTAGTTGAACCATTTCTTAAACTGTTTTTTATTTTTGTTTTAACCTCGTGTCCTTTTGAACCAGTTATAACACCTTTTTTGACATGCAAACCACGAGCTGTTGTCGCTTTGACCTTCTGTTGCCGATTCTATTTTTTTAATGACCTCTCGTGTTAAATTTTGGTTTAAATTTAAATAGAAAGACTCCTTTGAATCGTACATCAATTACACATCATCAACAGTAACAAGTTTCTCACAAGCTATCCACAATCTATCTGATAAAGACAATTTAACTGTTCGAAATATCTTGTACATAAATTGGCTTTACTTTGACTCTGAGCGTGTTGTAGTTACAGCATTTTTAGTGTTGTAACTAATGCTCTGGTCTTTTTTCCACGTTTACTTAAATCATCACGAATAAAATATACTTTTTTACCCTATCAGGTTTTACCTTCTTTTGAATTTGTTGTCTAGTTGTAACCCAACTAGACAACAAATTTAACTAGACAATAAATGATTGGGATCAGGGTTTGGCTTGAAATGCATAGGTTAACCTTTTAACCTTAGTCTCAGCAACAACAAACATTCTAGCAACCAATTCGGCCTTTCTATCTAAAATTCCTAAACCGCGAGACCTGAGGAACATCGTTAACTCATCCACATTCACTTTATTAACAGTATCGTAATCCATGGCAAAATTATAACTTAAAATGAATACTGCAACTACAAGTAAAAACAACTTTTCGCTTGAGACTTTTATCCATGCGACATACATACGCAAACACATACGTACAAGGCCAACTTATAACATAAAATGAAAGCTGCAACAAAAAATAACAATAACATTTCGCAGCTTGAGCTGCAAATCTAGCCAAAGGTGCTGAAAGTTTGTGTACACTAACTTTCCCCTAAATTCTTGGTCTGGCACAGTTCTGGGAGACCGGATTGGTGTATTGTGCCTTGGTGAGGTAAAAAAAAGTTTTGTCTGTCCATTCAAACTCATGATGAAAAAACAACACAAAACAAAAAACATTTCATGCATTCCAGAAAAAATGCGAAACTGTAATTAGTATATTCAGACATGTTTAAAACTCATTTTAACATTATATTGCCTAATTAATTTTTACTTCTGCATTTTACAACGCAATTAATGTCACTTTCGGTATCTTTTTTTAAAAATGATTGATTAAATGCGGGATATTTGTTTTTCTTTTTTAATTTCGACTTGCTAGCCTCGTTTTCTAGCAGTTAATAAGTACGGTTATCAATACGATGATATTTTTACTACTGGTCGTTTTCGTAGAAATTCATATTTCTCGCATAACTCTTTTACGCATCCTTGTCGCTTGTTCACAAGAAGTAACAAAATCTGCTTGTACGGGATTTAATACTATAATTTTAGGCTCAATTATATTGACGTTTTCGATTCAAAAATCCCGGTTTTTAAATTTGCTTATAGAAAGACAGACAGCCCGTGGTGAAATCCATTTAGGCAGAGAAACAATAAAGAACTATTTAAATTTTGATGATGTCAACAATGATGGAAAAAATTAACAAAAAATTAACCGTTGCCTATATTGTGTACAACCTGAAATGCTTATCAGCATAATATATATGAAGATGCGCATTAAACGAACGTTTAAGGAGATGTAAAGATTTAAAATTTTTGCTGACTTCAGCAATGGTCTGTCAATGAACAAAGCTTTTTTCATACATTCCTAAACTGTTGTTGCTATTGTGTAGAGCTTGAAACGGTGATCAAGAAAATGTATAGGACCATGTACTTTCGATGAACAGTTTAGATACGTCTGACAATTAGATACGTTAGATACGTAATTTAGATACGTCTAACATAGCTGATAGCAAAAAATTCTGGAAGTCAACGAAACCCTTATTTTCAAATATCTCTATCACCCGAATAAGATAACTCTCATTGAAAATGAAGAAATCGTCAAAAAGAATAAAGATGTCTGTGAAGTATTCAATCACTATTTTGCAGATATTATATCCTCATTACCCACTAAAGCAAATGCAAACGAAGCGAATATCAACTCTGTAGAAGATGCAATAAAAGCACACGAAAATCACCTGAGCGTAATCGAAATTTGGAAACGTGTAGAAGTCACAGAAATGTTTCAATTCAAGCCTGTTTCTGAAAATGATGTGAATGAAATAATACGTGATATGGAATCGAAAAAGTCTTCTCCTGTTAATGATTTTCCTCTTTATTTACTTAAATTATGCATTGATATAATAACGCCCTATCTCACTTTTATTATAAATTTTTGTTTTGAAAATTGTATTTTTCCTAATGAGCTGAAACTAGCGTAGGTTATACCTATTTACAAAAAAGGGGATCGCAATGACAAGCAAAATTATCGACCCGTAAGCTTAATCTATCAAAGGTTTTTGAGAGGCTTGTTCTCAAACAGGTAAATAACTTTATGGCTAATAAACTGAGTTCATGTCTATCAGAATTCAGAAAAGTTATTGAACATACTGACGACGATGCGTTAAGTTATTAGCTAATAGTGATAAAGAGTTTATTTTACTATTTCAGCGATTTTCGAGGTTTTTCATTGATTGAAAATTTCTGGTTCTTCATAGAAGAATCGATGATGTGACAGATTGAAACCTCGTCAACAAAGAACTTCAGCAATTTGATCTGAGCCTGGATTGAGATGTAGTACTCGATGAATTGTATTCCACACCTGCTTCAGAAGCTTCGAAGACAATGCATGTTTTAAAAAACTGGATTTTGCAATCGTTTTTTTATTTCATTTCGTATATTTCGAACATTACTCCAATCTGACTGATTTTGTGTCTTTTTTATTTTATTTCATATGTTTCGAACATTACTCCAATCTGACTGATTTTGTGTCTTTTTTTATTTCATTTCGTATGTTTCGAACATTACTCCAATCTGACTGATTTTGTGTCTTTTTTTATTTCATTTCATATGTTTCGAACATTACTCCAATCTGACTGATTTTGTGTCTTTTTTTATTTCATTTCGTATATTTCAAACATTACTCCAGTCTGACTGGTTTTGTGTCTTTTTTATTTCATTTCGTATGTTTCGAACATTACTCCAGTCAAACTGGTTTTGTGTCTTTTTTTATTTCATTTCGTATGTTTCGAACATTACTCCAGTCTGACTGGTTTTGTGTCTTTTTTTATTTCATTTCATATGTTTCGAACATTACTCCAGTCTGACTGGTTTTGTGTCTTTTTTTATTTCATTTCGTATGTTTCGAACATTACTCCAATCTGACTGATTTTGTGTCTTTTTTTATTTCATTTCATATGTTTCGAACATTACTCTAGTCTGACTGGTTTTGTGTCTTTTTTTATTTCATTTCATATGTTTCGAACATTACTCTAGTCTGACTGGTTTTGTGTCTTTTTTATTTCATTTCATATGTTTCGAACATTACTCCAATCTGACTTTTTTTGTGTCTTTTTTTATTTCATTTCGTATGTTTCGAACATTACTCCAGTCTGACTGGTTTTGTGTCTTTTTTTATTTCATTTCGTATGTTTCGAACATTACTCCAATCTGACTGATTTTGTGTTTTTTTTTATTTCATTTCATATGTTTCGAACATTACTCTAGTCTGACTGGTTTTGTGTCTTTTTTTATTTCATTTCGTATGTTTCGAACATTACTCCAATCTGACTTTTTTTGTGTCTTTTTTTATTTCATTTCGTATGTTTCGAACATTACTCCAGTCTGACTGATTTTGTGTCTTTTTTTATTTCATTTCGTATGTTTCGAACATTACTCCAATCTGACTGATTTTGTGTCTTTTTTTATTTCATTTCGCATATTTCAAACATTACTCCAGTCTAACTGGTTTTGTGTCTTTTTTTATTTCATTTCGTATGTTTCGAACATTACTCCAGTCTGACTGGTTTTGTGTCTTTTTTTATTTCATTTCGTATGTTTCGAACATTACTCCAATCTGACTGATTTTGTGTCTTTTTTTATTTCATTTCGTATGTTTCGAACATTACTCCAATCTGACTGATTTTGTGTCTTTTTTTATTTCATTTCATATGTTTCGAACATTACTCCAATCTGACTTTTTTTGTGTCTTTTTTTATTTCATTTCGTATGTTTCGAACATTACTCTAGTCTGACTGGTTTTGTGTCTTTTTTATTTCATTTCGTATGTTTCGAACATTACTCCAATCTGACTGATTTTGTGTCTTTTTTTATTTCATTTCATATGTTTCGAACATTACTCTAGTCTGACTGGTTTTGTGTCTTTTTTTATTTCATTTCATATGTTTCGAACATTACTCCAGTCTGACTGGTTTTGTGTCTTTTTTTATTTCATTTCGTATGTTTCGAACATTACTCCAGTCTGACTGGTTTTGTGTCTTTTTTTATTTCATTTCGTATGTTTCGAACATTACTCCAATCTGACTGATTTTGTGTCTTTTTTTATTTCATTTCGTATGTTTCGAACATTACTCCAATCTGACTGATTTTGTGTCTTTTTTTATTTCATTTCGTATGTTTCGAACATTACTCCAATCTGACTGATTTTGTGTCTTTTTTTATTTCATTTCGTATGTTTCGAACATTACTCCAGTCTGACTGGTTTTGTGTCTTTTTTTATTTCATTTCGTATGTTTCGAACATTACTCCAATCTGACTGATTTTGTGTCTTTTTTTATTTCATTTCATATGTTTCGAACATTACTCCAGTCTGACTGGTTTTGTGTCTTTTTTATTTCATTTCGTATGTTTCGAACATTACTCCAATCTGACTGATTTTGTGTCTTTTTTTATTTCATTTCATATGTTTCGAACATTACTCCAATCTGACTTTTTTTGTGTCTTTTTTTATTTCATTTCGTATGTTTCGAACATTACTCCAATCTGACTTTTTTTGTGTCTTTTTTTATTTCATTTCGTATGTTTCGAACATTACTCCAGTCTGACTGATTTTGTGTCTTTTTTTATTTCATTTCGTATGTTTCGAACATTACTCCAATCTGACTGATTTTGTGTCTTTTTTTATTTCATTTCGCATATTTCAAACATTACTCCAGTCTAACTGGTTTTGTGTCTTTTTTTATTTCATTTCGTATGTTTCGAACATTACTCCAGTCTGACTGGTTTTGTGTCTTTTTTTATTTCATTTCGTATGTTTCGAACATTACTCCAATCTGACTGATTTTGTGTCTTTTTTTATTTCATTTCGTATGTTTCGAACATTACTCCAATCTGACTGATTTTGTGTCTTTTTTTATTTCATTTCATATGTTTCGAACATTACTCCAATCTGACTTTTTTTGTGTCTTTTTTTATTTCATTTCATATGTTTCGAACATTACTCTAGTCTGACTGGTTTTGTGTCTTTTTTATTTCATTTCGTATGTTTCGAACATTACTCCAATCTGACTGATTTTGTGTCTTTTTTTATTTCATTTCATATGTTTCGAACATTACTCTAGTCTGACTGGTTTTGTGTCTTTTTTTATTTCATTTCATATGTTTCGAACATTACTCCAGTCTGACTGATTTTGTGTCTTTTTTTATTTCATTTCGTATGTTTCGAACATTACTCCAATCTGACTGATTTTGTGTCTTTTTTTATTTCATTTCGCATATTTCAAACATTACTCCAGTCTAACTGGTTTTGTGTCTTTTTTTATTTCATTTCGTATGTTTCGAACATTACTCCAGTCTGACTGGTTTTGTGTCTTTTTTTATTTCATTTCATATGTTTCGAACATTACTCTAGTCTGACTGGTTTTGTGTCTTTTTTTATTTCATTTCGTATGTTTCGAACATTACTCCAATCTGACTTTTTTTGTGTCTTTTTTTATTTCATTTCGTATGTTTCGAACATTACTCCAGTCTGACTGATTTTGTGTCTTTTTTTATTTCATTTCGTATGTTTCGAACATTACTCCAATCTGACTGATTTTGTGTCTTTTTTTATTTCATTTCGCATATTTCAAACATTACTCCAGTCTAACTGGTTTTGTGTCTTTTTTTATTTCATTTCGTATGTTTCGAACATTACTCCAGTCTGACTGGTTTTGTGTCTTTTTTTATTTCATTTCGTATGTTTCGAACATTACTCCAATCTGACTGATTTTGTGTCTTTTTTTATTTCATTTCGTATGTTTCGAACATTACTCCAATCTGACTGATTTTGTGTCTTTTTTTATTTCATTTCATATGTTTCGAACATTACTCCAATCTGACTTTTGTTGTGTCTTTTTTTATTTCATTTCGTATGTTTCGAACATTACTCTAGTCTGACTGGTTTTGTGTCTTTTTTATTTCATTTCGTATGTTTCGAACATTACTCCAATCTGACTGATTTTGTGTCTTTTTTTATTTCATTTCATATGTTTCGAACATTACTCTAGTCTGACTGGTTTTGTGTCTTTTTTTATTTCATTTCATATGTTTCGAACATTACTCCAGTCTGACTGGTTTTGTGTCTTTTTTTATTTCATTTCGTATGTTTCGAACATTACTCCAGTCTGACTGGTTTTGTGTCTTTTTTTATTTCATTTCGTATGTTTCGAACATTACTCCAATCTGACTGATTTTGTGTCTTTTTTTATTTCATTTCGTATGTTTCGAACATTACTCCAATCTGACTGATTTTGTGTCTTTTTTTATTTCATTTCGTATGTTTCGAACATTACTCCAATCTGACTGATTTTGTGTCTTTTTTTATTTCATTTCGTATGTTTCGAACATTACTCCAGTCTGACTGGTTTTGTGTCTTTTTTTATTTCATTTCGTATGTTTCGAACATTACTCCAATCTGACTGATTTTGTGTCTTTTTTTATTTCATTTCATATGTTTCGAACATTACTCCAGTCTGACTGGTTTTGTGTCTTTTTTATTTCATTTCGTATGTTTCGAACATTACTCCAATCTGACTGATTTTGTGTCTTTTTTTATTTCATTTCATATGTTTCGAACATTACTCCAATCTGACTTTTTTTGTGTCTTTTTTTATTTCATTTCGTATGTTTCGAACATTACTCCAGTCTGACTGATTTTGTGTCTTTTTTTATTTCATTTCGTATGTTTCGAACATTACTCCAATCTGACTGATTTTGTGTCTTTTTTTATTTCATTTCGCATATTTCAAACATTACTCCAGTCTAACTGGTTTTGTGTCTTTTTTTATTTCATTTCGTATGTTTCGAACATTACTCCAGTCTGACTGGTTTTGTGTCTTTTTTTATTTCATTTCATATGTTTCAAACATTACTCCAGTCTGACTGATTTTGTGTCTTTTTTTATTTCATTTCATATGTTTCGAACATTACTCTAGTCTGACTGGTTTTGTGTCTTTTTTTATTTCATTTCGTATGTTTCGAACATTACTCCAATCTGACTAATTTTGTGTCTTTTTTTATTTCATTTCATATGTTTCGAACATTACTCCAGTCTGACTGGTTTTGTGTCTTTTTTATTTCATTTCATATGTTTCGAACATTACTCCAATCTGACTTTTTTTGTGTCTTTCTTTATTTCATTTCGTATGTTTCGAACATTACTCCAGTCTGACTGGTTTTGTGTCTTTTTTTATTTCATTTCGTATGTTTCGAACATTACTCCAATCTGACTGATTTTGTGTTTTTTTTTATTTCATTTCGTATGTTTCGAACATTACTCCAATCTGACTGATTTTGTGTCTTTTTTTATTTCATTTCATATGTTTCGAACATTACTCCAATCTGACTTTTTTTGTGTCTTTTTTTATTTCATTTCGTATGTTTCGAACATTACTCCAGTCTGACTGATTTTGTGTCTTTTTTTATTTCATTTCGTATGTTTCGAACATTACTCCAATCTGACTGATTTTGTGTCTTTTTTTATTTCATTTCGCATATTTCAAACATTACTCCAGTCTAACTGGTTTTGTGTCTTTTTTATTTCATTTCATATGTTTCGAACATTACTCCAATCTGACTTTTTTTGTGTCTTTTTTTATTTCATTTCGTATGTTTCGAACATTACTCCAGTCTGACTGGTTTTGTGTCTTTTTTTATTTCATTTCGTATGTTTCGAACATTACTCCAATCTGACTGATTTTGTGTCTTTTTTTATTTCATTTCGTATGTTTCGAACATTACTCCAATCTGACTGATTTTGTGTCTTTTTTTATTTCATTTCATATGTTTCGAACATTACTCCAATCTGACTTTTTTTGTGTCTTTTTTTATTTCATTTCGTATGTTTCGAACATTACTCCAGTCTGACTGATTTTGTGTCTTTTTTTATTTCATTTCGTATGTTTCGAACATTACTCCAATCTGACTAATTTTGTGTCTTTTTTTATTTCATTTCATATGTTTCGAACATTACTCCAGTCTGACTGGTTTTGTGTCTTTTTTATTTCATTTCATATGTTTCGAACATTACTCCAATCTGACTTTTTTTGTGTCTTTTTTTATTTCATTTCGTATGTTTCGAACATTACTCCAGTCTGACTGGTTTTGTGTCTTTTTTTATTTCATTTCATATGTTTCGAACATTACTCCAGTCTGACTGGTTTTGTGTCTTTTTTTATTTCATTTCGTATGTTTCGAACATTACTCCAATCTGACTGATTTTGTGTCTTTTTTTATTTCATTTCATATGTTTCGAACATTACTCTAGTCTGACTGGTTTTGTGTCTTTTTTATTTCATTTCGTATGTTTCGAACATTACTCCAGTCTGACTGGTTTTGTGTCTTTTTTTATTTCATTTCGTATGTTTCGAACATTACTCCAGTCTGACTGGTTTTGTGTCTTTTTTTATTTCATTTCATATGTTTCGAACATTACTCCAGTCTGACTGGTTTTGTGTCTTTTTTTATTTCATTTCGTATGTTTCGAACATTACTCCAATCTGACTGATTTTGTGTCTTTTTTTATTTCATTTCATATGTTTCGAACATTACTCTAGTCTGACTGGTTTTGTGTCTTTTTTATTTCATTTCGTATGTTTCGAACATTACTCCAATCTGACTGATTTTGTGTCTTTTTTTATTTCATTTCATATGTTTCGAACATTACTCTAGTCTGACTGGTTTTGTGTCTTTTTTATTTCATTTCGTATGTTTCGAACATTACTCCAGTCTGACTGGTTTTGTGTCTTTTTTATTTCATTTCATATGTTTCGAACATTACTCTAGTCTGACTGGTTTTGTGTCTTTTTTATTTCATTTCGTATGTTTCGAACATTACTCCAGTCTGACTGATTTTGTGTCTTTTTTTATTTCATTTCGTATGTTTCGAACATTACTCCAGTCTGACTGGTTTGTGTGTTTTTTTATTTCATTTCGTATGTTTCGAACATTACTCCAGTCTGACTGGTTTTGTGTCTTTTTTTATTTCATTTCATATGTTTCGAACATTACTCCAATCTGACTTTTTTTGTGTCTTTTTTTATTTCATTTCGTATATTTCAAACATTACTCCAGTCTGACTGGTTTTGTGTCTTTTTTATTTCATTTCGTATGTTTCGAACATTACTCCAGTCTGACTGGTTTTGTGTCTTTTTTTATTTCATTTCGTATGTTTGAACATTACCCCATTCTGACTGGTTTTTGTCTCATGGGGATTTTTTCGAAACGGCCTGCATATTTTGACAAAGAGAAATTTCTCTTTGTCAAAATGTTCAGGTCTTTAAGTCAGGGTGAATTCACACTGATTCAAAGACCTTAATCTTTAAAACTTGTTTTACATTATGTTTTGGTATTTTATATTGGTCAATATTTCACTTCTATTATATATGAAGCTTTTCCGTTATTATTGCTAGCATGCTGCAACCTTACCTGTCAACTGCTGTTTCATCCAATTTTTTCTGCAAGGAATTGATCACGTTTTTAACTTGAGCTCTTTTTTCTATTTTTTTCCAATTAGTAGGAGAGAAAAAACTATATTAGTATTGTTTTTTGTTTCTTGCATTATTTCTGCTCCATTTTTTGTTTGTATTTATAAATCGCTGGATGTTTTTTTGAAATATATTATACTGAAGTATTTTTATGTCAAAATGATTTTTAAATAGTATTTACATTTTTTCAAATCCCTCGTCCATTGGAAGAAGTACACACGATTTTTGTTTGCATTTTACATTTGGTGTGGAATGTAGGTTGTTTTTGAATACTCCGCTACGAGTGATGTTCAATTGCTCATTTTCGTCAATAAAATTTAAAAGATCTGTTGGGGTGTTGTTCAAATCTGAAATTTCGTTTAAGCTTAAATAACACCTTCGTTGTTGTTAAAGGACTAATTACGTATAGCAAGAGGTGAAACGAGTTCGGTATTTGATGAAATCAAATAAACAGCGTGGATCATGAAATGCATAATTACTCATTATTTTGATAATAAATTATATCAGAATAAATCAAGGTTTTTTAGCGCTTTTTAATTCCCGCTATTATTCAGAAGCATTGTGCCATTATGAAACTTGAAGTTACGTCATTTATGTTCAACTTGATTGGCTTAAATTCTAATGTCCACGTGAGCAAAGCGTGTACAACAACAACCTTGGGAAGGCGCTTGTTTAAGAAAAAATATAATGTATAGAAACAACAAAATGAACTTTCGCAACATTTCCACGAACCCTTTACTGCTGAGAAATAGTTAGTAGAGTTATTTAGCAGAGAATATTTTGGAAACTGAGGAAATGTAAAAAAGTCAGCCGAAGCCCAGTAAATCCCAAAGAAATGCTATAATTCAATTGGCTTAAAATAGTGGGTTTTTTATGATTTTTGTGCATTTTATTATTTATGGGGACGAGGTTGGATCTTTAATCTTACTTACACTGAACCGCAACTTAAGAATGAAGTATAGCTAGCGAATATGGCTTGAAAGCCTAAAGGTACTTTTTGCTATATTACTCCTAGAAGACAGACCCGAAGTTAAAAGGTGAACGTGCATACTAAAAATTAGGCATCTATGGTCACACTTTCAATAAAAAAAGCGCGCTAATAGCATTTCCCTGGCGCAAAATATAGGGTCAAAGAACGAAGTTTTAAGGTAGGCGATAAGGCCTTGGACATGCCTTAGCTCACATGACAAGGTGGTCGCGTTATATTTTGCATCACCAAGGGTCTGTGTTGATTTAAACAAGACAGAAACAATTTGTTAAGGACGTCCAATTGGTCCTCCGGTGATGCGAATGCGTAAACCAGGTTAGGGAATTTTTGAATGTCTGTTTGAAAACTATTTTTGTCAAAGTTCTTATGATTTCGGACGTACTTATATCTTTGCTCCAAACTCGGCTTGTCGATGCTTTAAACAATGGAAGATGCGTCATGGTCACTCATCTCGGTACATAGAAGTTAATCTTTATCGTGAATTTTGTCAAGGTAAGTCGCAACATGACCAGTAAGTTTCTTACCTTTTCTCGCTGGCTTAGAAATATGCTGTTTTAAACAAAGTCTTCATAAATATTTGTCTCATTCTCGATCAGATCGATATTGGTACCTCCTGTCAGGATAATCGGTCCTTGTCACGTAGTAGAAACGTATGATGATGAAGAATCAGATTATTGGATCCAGATTTGTTTATGCACAGCAAGAGCTTGGTTGATAAAAGACGACAAAAAGGAAATAATTCTTCTTGATTTTCACGTGGAGCCATAAATGTTTAATTGTTGTGTCTTTTTTCACGATGATAGGCAGTATATTATTTTTCACAATTATGTAAGCAAGTTATAATTATTTTCTCTAAAGCAAAAAATTTCATGCATATAACGAGGCGATATTCCGTTAAAAAATTTATATAATTCTTTCATAAGATTTCTAAAGTTAATAACGTGGATGGAACTACTATTTGATAAACTAAGAAGACCCTCAAAACTAGATATGCTATCATTATTAATTATGCGTAGACAACGTTCATGTGTACGATTGATACGATTATTAGCTACGCATCCACAAAACATCCATACCAAAGGACAATAGGAGAACTAAGAAAAAATAAAGGTATTAAAAAGAAGTTTCCTCTTTCTTGGAGAAATATACGAAGAAATTCTCTGAAGAACGTTAAGCTTCCTACTGGCTTTAGAACAAATGTTTCTAATGTGTGCGGCAAATTTTAGTTTTATATCAATCGTAATATCGAGCAATTCAACTGTAAAATTGTCGATACTTCCCAACGTAATATATTGATATTTATTTAAATTTACGAAAAGAAAGTTCTCATTAAACCAATTATGTAATATAGATATAAATCTGTGAGTAAAATTGATTTAACTTTATCTAGGGTATTGCCGCAAGCATATAAAGTATCATCGTCAGCAAATCACGAACTTGTGAAAGTGAGAGGAACTAAAATAAATCATTGATAGATATAATAAATAATGGAGGACCTAGAAAAGATCCTTGAGGAACTCTAACAAGAAGAGGACGCCAAGTACTAACAACAGAGTTTATTCTGGTTCGTTGAAAACGGTTGCTAAGATAAGAATAAATGGAATGCAAAGCACTTTTAGCAAAACCATAGGCATGAAGCTTCGCAATAAGTAGGCTATGATTAATCGTATCAAAGGCCTTTAAAAGGTCCATTAGAACTGCCCCAACAACACCCTTACTATTCGAAATAACTAGACAAAATCTGGTAAAGCGCTCGACTTACCGCACACTATCGTATGGTTTAAATAGTCTTGCTAATCGTACAGGAATTTTATGGTTATCTGTCCCATCTTCTGTCAAAAAATCTCCTTCGCTTCGCAGTTTTCGTCGTTCCATACGGTCTTGGAAGGGTACTGATTGCTCATGCAAAATATGTAACCCAGTGCTAAGATTTTGTTGAGCATTATTTGTTTTGTTTTTTAGTCGATTTAAATTAGTTTTTTTTAACTACTGTACAATTGACTTTAAAAAAGAAAATAAATAAATAAAAATTAAAGAGATATTGGGGTTTACAGATTTTCTAATGGCTTCATCAACCCGTCTTTTAGTACAAATAAACAGTATGTCGTAAACCCATTTAAGCGCACACGTGTTTTAGGTGTAATGTATTTCACACAGTATAACTTTCCCACAACTTTACCTGAAAGAAAATACAGTTGTTATCGCTTCATATAACAAAAACAATCGGTGCAATAAAAATACATGAAATAGCTCTTAACTTGTCTAAAGTTTTCGTGATTTTGTATCAGAATTATTGATTAATAATTTTGTTGTATAGCTATAGTCAAACTGCATTTGGCTACTTTTACTGTATTACCTGGTATATAGCCAAAGAGTGAGCAAGATAGTCACAACATAAAAATAAATAACATTATACCAAACTGAATAAAATTTCAAAAGTATATGAATAAATAATGCTATATATAAGGATAGCTATAGCTAGCTTAAGCTGGCTTCAACAGGATACTGCCTACGTTTGTAGCTATAATCTGAAAATTGGTTTGTTAAAAATATATTCATCTCAACATGTGAAAACATACAAGAAGTAATTATTCCTGTAGATACAAAGTATATAGAAAAGAAAAAGATGAAATAGAGACCTACAAACCTGACACCATCACTTCTAAACCAATATGGCCATCATAGCATGTTTTCGTTTTTTCGGGTTCTGCTGTGATTGCTGTATGCAACCAAAACAAGGTCGTTAAAAATCGGGTTGTGCGGGAATATAAGCAATTTATAAGCATCATCAAATACAGAAACTTAAGCAGCGTTGAGTGTTAGTCAAAACTTTGTGTTGCTTTTCAATAACAGTAGCTAAAGATGAACAAGTAAGCAACCTGTGAATGTAAAAATGAGAAAACTAAGCAAGCACAGACAAAATTTTGTGTTACTTATAAAATGTTTGTGTAAATCAAAGAGCTTATGACAAAATATAAGTCTTTTTGTTAGACAACTTCTTTCTCATGGCTCTTTTTATGTATTACAGCCGTCCCGTCAGAATATCATAAGGTCTATAAGAGACTTGGGCACGAGGTTGTTTGTTATAGTTATACATCGACAGTGATAAAGTTTTATGTTGCCTACTTTGTATACTTCTTCGTTTGCTGACCATTTTTCTTCTTCTGAACGCCATGCACTATTGTTTCTACTAAAAGAGAACACCAAATTTTGAAATATGAACAAGTATAAAACCATTGACAAGCGTTGAGTAATTAAGATATAGTTTTTCGCTTGTTTTTTTAAAAAAAATCGTATTCACAAGCGTATCCACATTGCCTCTCACAAAGTAACAAGATTAAGCCTATTACTATAGATATTCAGAGTAAAGATGGAATATGTCTGTCGTTTGTATTTTGCTAACGTCAGCAATGCCAATCGAAACAAAAAGTTTTTTTTAAGAAATTTTTATACCTGTTGCTTTCATCCTATAGATTTTGAAACGCGCTGAATAAGAAAATGTATAGAGTCGTGTTTTTTTGACAAACAGTTATAAAGATATTGGTGTTAAAAGGTTTTTTGATGACGTCATCAACCGGTTTATTTTTAAACGTATTCGGGGACACAAGTTTGAGAAACTTTAATTACCTAATTTGGTCTCAGATTGTCCCTAGTTACCCACACAGTGAAAAATGACTGATGTCACCACCCCGTTTCCAAGGTGTTTAGCCTCAAAGTTATAGATGCATTGTAATGGATTTAATAAATTAAATTTAAACTTATTATTGTTATTGACGTCGTGACGCCAACTTTGTTGATAAACATTGAAGACAACGTCAAAAATGGCCGTAGTCATGCTAGCTCGGATTCTTTGATATTCAGTAAACTTGCCAGTTTCGTGAAACATTTTTAAATTATTGAATTGTAATTTTCAGTTTTTCACTCCGTTTCACGTTTATGTTGAACTCAAAGCACAAAAGTGGATGACGTCTTCCGATAGCTACAGTCTTTTGATTACATTAATTTTTTTTAGAACTCTGCTCTAGTAAACAATGAATAGTAAAGGGGGATTTTCACGAAGCGAATTGAACGGCGAATTCGATAACGAATTCGCTTTTTAATTTTCACGACAAAATAAATTAGGCGCCAAAGTCATTGTTTACATTAGTTATCCGCGTTCTGATTGATCAATAACTAGTAGCGAAACCTTTAGCCGCGAAAAAGTAGGAACTGTTTCTACTTTTCAGCGAAGGGGATTGCGTAAATTCACCTGTTATTATGCGTGACAACAATAGCCTGGCCTTAATGCTATTAGAAATTTTTTAAGCACGGCAAAAGCATCAAATGGTCAATACTCTGCCCCCTACAGGCTACGAAATCGCTACTTTTGCACGCGCGTAAGCCAGCTGTGCCACACATTCAGGTAAAGCGTTTTACTACAGCCATATAGTGTGTAGAAAATCAAGTGAAGCGGACACAATTTTATGGTGTTTCCGGTGTAATATGCTATTCAAAAAATAACTTTCCACAACTTAGGTAAAATAAAAACACAGATTACAATTCATTGTTACCCCGTCATAGCGAAAGCAGCTGGCCAACCTTCTTTATTTTTCAGGGAATGTTCCCGGTAAAAGTTCACAAAAATGTTAAGCTGAGCGCTTAGTATAGGTAAATAATGTGTGCTTTTTTCTGTAAAAAACGTTATCACAACTGCGGCTGAACAGAAACACAGGAAACAGCCTGTTGTTAACACCACACTAAGCGCTTATTACAGGTAGACTGTGTCGCACATGAGTATAGGCGTAACACCATTTTTAAAAAAACTTTATCGAGACTAAAAAAAAATCAGGAAACCGCCTGTCGTTATCAAGTTCAGTTAAAAAAATATATACTCAGCAATTTTATTTTTCAGCATAAGCTTTCATAGCAGTAATAAAATTGGTAGCTGCCTAACTGCATTTAGCATAAGAATTAAGAATTGTGTTGCAGCCAAATTACTTTTAGGTACTTTCACCTTTTAGCCAGAGGTAGCTAAAACGAGCTACCTAGGTAGACCCAACTTTAATGAAATTAAATAATAATAATATACCAAATTGAAAAAAACATTAAAAGAATAGAAATAAAAATAAAGATAGTTATAGCTAGCTGCCTCAAAATCTACGTTTTTAACTAGCTAAACATTTAAAATTGATTTGTTTAAAATTTTAACATGGCTAGAAAACGAAAATTTTAACAGGTAAAACACATAGAAACTAAATAATCCTATAGGATACAAAGTACTCAGAAGAAAAAAAGGGATCGAAAGGAGGCGTAAAAACATCACAACATCACTTGCAAACCAAAAATAACCTTTGTAAGTTAAGCATGGGTCCTCCGTCGGCATGTTGAGGCCGCAAAGAACTTGGATTGGTTATTAGTGAAAATCAAACCTCGTGATTGGATAATAACGTGTGGACGGTAAAAACCAAGCTGTAAAGAACGAATCCTGCCGGGAATCCAAATTAAAGCAGCAGGGCCATGGGGATTTTCCGTATGCCTCGCTACTTACGACGCCATGTTGCGCAGAGACACACAGACGACAGCTATTATAACAAAGATTGAACAGCTTTCCGCTGTGTCTACGTCAACTTTTACTATTATCACAAGTTTGTAAATATATCAAAATTTTAAAAAATAATTCCAAATCTTGTGTCAGACATACCTTTCGTTTATGTTTAAGATAACATACGATGATAGCAATGAATGTCTTACCTTGCTGAACAAAGATCATGTGATCTGGTGCGAGCGTTAAAAATTAATAGCAACAGGCTGTAAACAATGAGAAAAAAAATATTTAATTAGCAGTTACACAAAAACAGGAATGCATCGCATTATTCACGTTATATGTATTCATACGGAAAATAATTTATGACTAACGAAGTTTAAGAAATAAATTTCCAGCTGTCTAAAATTTTGAAATGTCTTTTTATGTACCTAAATAGCTATTTCTACATTTGGCATCTTTTAGGGTGCTTCAGAAAGTTACCTGTTGTCAAAGAAGGTTCTGCTATATATATTTTATATAAAGCATATTTTATTGATAAGTGAATAATTTTATTCTCCTTATAAATAGAGCTAGTCTGCCTTGTGGTTCACACACCTGTGTCTACCAATTTGTTTTTTCTTAATGAGATTTTGTTGTTTTCGTTGGTAACACGCATTGTTTAATAATGACAGTTATGAAAATTCTCGAATCATTTTTTGCTTTGCTTTTATATAATCGCATCTTACAAACATTAGTGAACATTTAGTAAATGACTTGAAGCTTGGTATGATTTTTTATCATACTTTTTGACAATTTATCTGCTTTCGAAGACGCCCACAAATCGTTCCCTAGGTGCATGTCTCATGACTGAAATAATTTAAATAGGGTCTCAAAGAAATTGTGCTAAAATTGGACCAGACGCTTCATTATTCCTCCTCAAATTTTACCAAAAAAAAAGAAGTTAGAAAACGCAACAGCATTATTTTTTAAAGTAGGAATCAACAGCCCTAAAAGAAATGAGAAAAAATTGGTAATTATAAAAAAACTTCCTTTTACTAGAAACTTCCCAACCGTGGGCATTGATAATTATGATTGTAATTTACCGAAATATTTCACTTTGTTGTCTTATTTTAACGACGTAATTGGTTTCATGCGCTTTCTTTAATGCATTTATTTTGACTAATCTTACTTAATTTTTCGTTATTAATAATTAAAAAATCAACTTCTTTCCCAGTCGTTTTTATCATATAGCGGAAGATTATTACCACGGTGTTGCTGTGTTAACAAAAGAATCAGCATTAAAAAGAATGAGCAATAACTCACTTCTTACATTTGTAAAGCTAATTATTGGATTAAACATTGCTTTGCAATTAGTAATTATAATTGTTGAACGTTGGGCTTTAAAAAGCAACCATGGTCGCGGAAAGTTTATTATCTTGTTAAAGAGTAAAAGAACAGTAATGGTGAGACGAGTTGATGTGTTAATTTTTATTAAAAGTTTGTAGGAATTCTTGTAGTTTATTCGTGTCTATCTATCTCTAGGATTTCAAGTGTTTACTTTTGTTGTGTCTGTTCGTTGCTGCTGCGCAATGTTACCACAAAAAAGCTGATGATGAGTTGGATGAGTTCGCTGATGATGTAGAGAACGAAGATGAAATCGAATTGCAGGACAAGGATGACGAAGCTATGTATAAACTAAAGCAAGATCCTGCATGGGGAAGAAGAAGAAGGAGAAGAAGATCGTGCAGTCGACGCCGAAGATGTAAGTTTTTACGGGATCAAACCTTTCTTTTAATTCCGTTAAAATGAAACATTTATTTGTTTTTTTGGTTTGATTTCACAAATAGACTCCAGTTGCAGTGGTCGACATAATGGTTGTGGTTCTGACGCTACAAAGAACGTGCCAGCACCTTACAAAAGCGTTTTTAAACCGGCATGTAATAAACATGATGTTTGCTACAACTGTGTAAGTTGAAGTGTTGTTAAAGATAATTAAAACTTAAATATCTGTAATTGGTATATAATTAAATATAATTTTTTAGGGTAAATTAAGAGGATGGACTCAAAAAGAATGCGATGAAAGATTTAGAAAGGATATGTTAAAGATATGTTCATGCAAATACGACAAATGGTACCAAGCAGCTGGAAAGACACAATGCCAGGGTTACGCTTATACCTACTATGGTATCGTGCGTGCGGCTGGTAGCAATTTTTACCTGAAGAATTCTCATGATTACTGTTCGAACGACTGTGTTTTGAGAAGAGGTAGTGCTGAACTAGCCTTGTAATTTGTTTGTTTTCCTGGAATACAATGCTTTTATTTTTAATTTGTTTTGACTTTTTTCCTCAGATTGCAGTCTAAAGAGAAATATTTTGTTTGTCAAGCAGATATAAAAATGCTTGATTTTCTTGCACTTAGCCTTTACGAACAAATCTTACGGCTGATTTTACAGCAGAAGCATGTAGTTTAAAAAGTTATATGCTATTCTTCTCCTGCTACTTCAATAGAACTAGTCGTGGTCTATGGATAAATCCCGTTCGTAACACACTGCATTATTATTTTCATTAAATGTGTTCTATGATGTGACTTTTCAATGATTTTTTAAATTCCACATAGGATTTCTCCGTCCTCAAACTTAAAGACAATTAATTCCGATATGTATCAAAAGCAAATCTCAGCACAGGTTACGGGAAATAGTAAAGCACGGTTTCTTTTTTTTTTACATCGTGTCATTCGCAAAGAGTAAGCCAATAACACAAATTTTTTGAATTTATGCGCATTGATTACACACATAAGCACAAAGAATGTACACATAAAAGTTTGTACTTATTACAAAATACCACGGGGTATGCTTACAAAAGAGGACGCGTGGCGCGTGGCCTTGTGGTTATAGAGTTCGCTTTGTAATCACGAGTTCCATAGTTCGGTCCACAGCACGGCCATGTTTAGCAAGTGCCTTCACCACAGCTGCGGGTGAACCCATGCCATGTGAGAGAAATTGGGTAGGCATT
The DNA here is from genome assembly GCF_029227915.1 of Hydractinia symbiolongicarpus. Lineage (NCBI taxonomy): Eukaryota > Metazoa > Cnidaria > Hydrozoa > Anthoathecata > Hydractiniidae > Hydractinia > Hydractinia symbiolongicarpus. The sequence goes on along the minus strand of NC_079882.1, from coordinate 2,264,215 downwards.
GCCGGTGTATACTTGATTTATACATTCAGAACACAGGACCCACATTGATAACAGTGTTTCCAACACTGAAGTGGCTATCCTGTATAAATACTCGGAATAATATCGACGTTGTTTGATGTTGTTCGTTAGCTTAGTTAATACTAAGTAAACTGGGTCAAGTTTAAAGATTAAACTTTTGCGTTTTTCTGACGTCTTCTTAAAATAAGGTTGCAGTCAAGTCGGTCGAATTCAAACGGTAGCCGTAATAATAACGTGAAAGTAGATTATTGTCTTTTAAATAATCCGTTAGTTGTTGATGAACCGATTTTTCAAGGATTTTTGACAGATCTGGAAGATTCGAAATGGGTCGGTAGTTATTTGGATCAGTTACAGAGCCGGATTAAAAGACAGGGGATATTAATATTAAGCACGCTTCCAATCCAAAGGAATGTCGGCATGTTGTAAAGACAGGTTGATGATAAAACATTGAGCAGTTGTGGGTGCGATGCACAGTTTCTAGGAAGTCCAGGAGGAAGGTTGTCAGTTCCGGTTGCTTTGTTACGTTTAATTTCCAACTGTTTCTTTATGTATATTTTTTATACGTACTAGAATTTAAACCTCTTGCATGTTCTCAAGGTTGTATATCGAGGTTTAATCTTTTGTATAACGATTTTTCTTTTATATCAAAAGCGAAATTTAAAAAGAAGTTACAAAAAGAATTCACCTTATCAGCTGAGTTTGACGATGTATCACGTTGATTTTTATTTGATTTTGTTGCTAGAATATTTATGATAGTATTCCAAAACATCTTTGGGTTGTTGGAGGTTTCTTTAAGAATGTTTTTACTGTGGTTTGATTTTGCCGTTCTGATACATTTCTTTCTAAGTTTCTGATATGCTTTCCAGTCCTTTGTTGAGTTTGTTTTACGTGCTTTTCTGATAGCTTTGTCCCTTTCATTTATAAGTTAGCGAATTTCTGTGTTAAACAATTACAAAAGTTAATTTGATTAAATTCGATTGTAAATATCATTTGATCCATAATAGCTGCAAAGTATGCATGGGTGAATTACTTACTTTCATATTAACATATTGCAACTCTATCTTTGTGCAGTATCTGTAATTTTTACAGTGTTATTTAGAATTTAAATATATGATTTGTATTCATTACTTCTAGTAGTTTTCACAATTTTAAATTTGCTAGGAATTGATCTTATTTTATTATTACCCCTGGCTTGCGTTGGTTACCACGCCAATTCTTCGGCTTCCACCGGCTTGTTTTGGTTGGTTACTTGCTTGTTTTTCTGTGGCGGTGCTTTGCTTCAAAACTGTAATTATATAGATTAGTTGTATAGCTATATAAATATAATGCAATTTGGTAGTGGTAAATTTTCCACTACACGGTCTCTTTTACTTTTCTTTTACTTTCTTTTGGTGTTGAACTAACACTGAATTAAATTATGAAAATTGGCAAACAGGCAAACGTTTGGTGAAAATATATTAGTACAATACTGTGAATTTGTTGGTGTAACACTAGTAACCTATTGGTTAAACGCATTACTACAACACTGGTTAATATAATATAGTCAGCAATTTGGAAATTAATTGTTTATTGTACTAGACTAGTAAACGACTACTCTGTCTGTTTTGTTCATTACCATCTTTAATCAGCTTTAGTAAGCTACCTCTGATTACTTTTAGGTAGCTAACTAACTTTAGATTTATCATGCTTTATAACCTTACGCATACGATATTTATCCAAAATGCTTGTGTTGAACTTTTGTTGATTTTCCTAATTTTGACTGGCGATGTTGAAGTAGATCCTGGGTCAGGCCTTTCATTAGCATTACATCAAACAATAGCGCAAGGTTCTTTTCATCAAGGTGACCCTAGATTTAGTGAAAGTGGTGGTATGCAATGTGCAAGCAATGCACTTTATCAAATCACACATACGAAATAGTGTGATATGTTGGTTTACCCTTCCGTTGCGGCGGCGGCGGTCTTCAGGGAAGTTTCATCACACTGGATTCGAGTTGTTTTATTTTGTATATGCAACTGTATGCGAAACAGTGCTTTATTATTAAACAGGGTAAAAATGGACATTTATTTCACAAATAGTTTCTTATTTACTACATTTAAAACCGTTAAACTATTATATTTCTAAACTTGCGAAGATTAACTTTCTTTCAAAAAATTTATCACCCCCGGTTTGCTTTGGTAACAGCCATCGTTTTGATTTTACTCGCCAGTTTACAAAAAGAATGAAGTTGGCGTGTTTGTTTTGAGTTCTCTTTCTGTAAAAACTCTAGCTAGCTATAATTATAACTATAGCTAGTTATATCTTGATACAGCAGCTCCATATTTATTTTATTTTTTAAATTTTTTGCGGTGGTAAATCACAAACTTGTCCCTCTCTCTCTATCCAGTGTTAGAACTGAAACTAACACTGGATCAAACTGTAAAAATTAGTTTAAGTTGGTAACATATTGGTTAAAGCTGTTGGTTAAAACTATTGGTTAAATCTATTTGTTAAATCTATTGGTTAAATCTATTGGTTAAATCTATTGGTTAAATCTATTGGTTAAAACTATTGGTACACGACTGATATTAGTTAATCTCATTGGTCATTTTTAAATAGTTTGTAGTAGACTTAAGATATGATCTAGCTAGCTAGCTAGCACAATTTCAGGCTAGCCATGATGCTTTATTACTTCATTTTTAAGATACATGGTATAAAGATTACTGCTGTATTGTTGTTACTTTTGCTAATTTTAACTGGTGATGTTGAAGTAAATCCTGGACCAGGTCCTCCGTTTCGGCCAAAGATTGTTTTAGGCTCTTTTCATCAGGGTGAAAGTAGTGGCATGCAATGTGTCTGTAATGCGCTATTTTAAATCTGTTTTTCTTTATTTAAAAATGTTTCAGTTTGGAAATCGTTTGATTTAGATTATATATTAGAAAAAGGAGTTTAAAAGATTAGGTAAATTCTGTCCATTATTTATGGTTAAAATGCCTTCTAGTGTACTAATTGAAAGAAGTAATATTGAGATTGAAAACCACATCTTAACGGATTGATGGGACAAAAGGATGTTTTTGTTAATCATGACATCAATCACTGAAATCGAAAATGGTCTAATATTTATGGCAAATGAAATTAGCTTCTCATTGATTTGAGCAAAAAAAAATTTTTTGTTTGATTGCAGATGGGAGTTCAATTTTATTTTTTAACTCGCTTATTGATGTGCAGAGGCACATTAATTATCAATATTCAAAACATTTTGCTGCTAATTGTGTGAATAAGTAGTTTGAGATACAGTATATCAAAGTTATAGAATCCAGAAATTGTTGTGAAATTTTATCTTCTATAACAAAAAACCAAAAAAGGATTTAGAACAAAATTTCCTTTGATAAACATTACAGTACCCGTTACAGTAACAAAAAGTGTGAAATGTTTTTAAATTATGCAGAAATTTTTGGAACACCTGAACACAAGCAAATGAAAAAACCGAAATGTGAAAAACGTGCAGAAATTTTTGGAACACCTGAGCATGAGCGAATGAAAAAAGCTAAATGTAAAACGTGCAGAAATTTTTGGAACACCTGAGCATGGGTGAATTAAAAAAGCAAAATGTGAAATCGTGCAAGCATTCCAGGAACATCTCAGCATGAAGATATAAAAATGAAGAAGCGATTAAGTTATGCCAGTATTGTCGGGACTGAAATGCATGAAACTATACTGAGGAGGAAGCAGGAAAGTTATGCTAATAACTCTAATCAAAATTCAAACAAAAGGATAAAAAAATCAGTAAAATGATAACAGAAGGGGCGTTCTATATTTTTAATCTGCAATTTATTTATGTAGTCTTCAACCGTTGTCTTTATTCCAGATCAGTAATAATCTACTTTATAGACACATGTATTATTGATATATTAAACATCTATAGAAAAGTTGCTAAAGTTGCAGATAAAACGTTTTACATTAGTTGCACTTGTCACAATAAATTAAAAAAGTCAGAAATCTCTAGACAAGCTGATTGGAATAAACTTGATATACAATTTTTCTGATTATTAAGCAAATAAATAGGCTTTAAAAGTTTTTAATATTCAGTAGAATTTTATTTAAAAAGGTCAGAGTTCTTTGATTCAATAGCTACTGTGATTATTGACTATAGTATTGTGCTATTTCTTTAAATCAAATACTTTTGTAGCAGGTGGGGGTAAAATTCAAAAATTTTTAATTTGGCATCTGCCCCTACAATTCAGCACAATGGTACTGCATTCCTGACTTGTATCAGAATTTTTTGTTATTTTGCTAAATTAGAAAAAAATCATGTTGACTAGCTAGCAGTATCTTGTTTTTCCTGTGTTGAAATGATATCCAACACTTCAGAAGAAACTTCATATCCTTTTTTGTTCTATACTTTATCTTCTCCGCCCTATTGATTTGATTTGTTTTAACAAAATTAAGGCACCGATTTATGTAAAATCTAAGTACTTTGAATGGGCAGGTTTATCGGATTAATTTTCGCAAACTCAGAAACTCGCGAATTTTTTTGGATTTAATTCCGTGTAAATCAAACTTCTAGTATTTATTTTTATTGTTGTGATGTACAAATAAAACATTTGACAAAATAATGATATGGATTTTTCGTAAATAGTTTAAACTTAACTAAAAATACTATATTGGTTTTATTTTACAAACTTCAGTACACATTGTTTTTGTGTTTTAAGAAACGATTAAGTGTAATTATCGTTGGTGGTAAACGTCAGTTACTAACGCGAACCATTGCAAGCCAACGCGAGCAAACGCGAGCCAACGCGAATCAAGGAGTATTTTTCTTTTATAAGTCAAGATTTTTATGGGATTTACGAGTTAGTGTAATCTTGCACCTTCATCATGTGCAATAATATGAAATGAAAGAGAAACGCAAAAGAAAAATAAAGTAGACTGATTATTTTTGAATAAAAAAAAACATGGAAATATATCTTTTGACGCCAAAAACGATTTCTCGGAATCAATTATGGACATTTTGTGAAACTTCAGAAAATCTCCAGATATATTGATATGTTAATTTCACAACAGTTTGATTTTTAACGATGAATTATAGCCATGTTAATATCACCAATTTTGATATTATAATAAGAAAAAATTGAGAAACAACAAGATGGTAGAGAAAAGAATAGACAAAGACGTAAAGAACATTTATCAGTAATTTTTGCTTCTAAAACTGATGTCATCAACAATTAAAATGGTTAGACTAAACGAGGTTCGTTACCTAAATATTGTTCTTGTCTGCCACAGCTTACCACTTGATACTGTGGTAGAACAAGGCCGAAATACCGACATTCAACTAACTAGCCGTCACTCCACTTTGAATTATTAAAATCATGTTCATTTATGCCTGTAAAGTTTAAATGTATTTTCCACAGTTCAACCACAAAATATTGTCAGTAAAAAAGGTAGAAATTTTTAGTTTTTCTAAAAAAGACTTTCGGCGTTTAAGGGTAATTTTTTTGAAATGTTGGCTAGCCTTAACAAAATATGATTCTCAAATCTAGCACATTAAAAACATCGTAAAAACCCAAACATACAAGCGTAAATGTTGAGAGAATTAAAAAATTAGTTTTAAAATATTCATTGAGAATTAATTAAGAATAAAATTAATTTTGTGAATAAATATGTTCCCTAAAGAAAAAGGTAAAGAAAAATCCCGAACATTCGTCATTCGCGATTACCATTGGGTAAAAAAGAGACAATGTGATCAAAATAAACATGCTTTGTGCGCGTTTAAGATTGGCCTAAGAGATGTATCGCAAAGCACTCATTCCAAAAGACGGTAACAGTCCTATCATTTGCAAATGTTACGTTCTTATGTTCATTTGTAAACTTTAGCACGGTTTGAAACTTTATTAAAAAAAAAAAGACACGAACAAAATTAGCAATTTGATCAAAATTAAGAAGATCAATGCTTCGAAAATTACGAAATAGCTTGGCTAAAAAAGCTTATTCTTGAAAAAAAACGTTATCTATATACTTAATATTATGAAATGAACATAATTAAAGTTACAAAAATTAAGACAATAACACGAATTCTTTTAAAAATAGTTTGCATATTGCAAACAAAGCGTGCAAAAATATTAAAAGTTGACTGAGGTGAAGTCATAATTTCCATCAATTTTGATGCGCAATAATTGATCAATGCCTTCTTTACAAAACAATATTTGTGCAGGTTTATTTTGATAAAAACGTTTAAAATCCAGAGATTTGTTAACAGTAATCATTCATTGATCAAAATTGCATTGAAGTCAACATGAAGCTTGCTCTGATTGTTTTGTGCTTTGCTTTGGCATATGCCACATCTTTTGAAGGTGAGTTTCAAAATCTACCTATTATTTTATTACTTAAATTCTAATCCACAGCATGTGTTAAACTATTGTTGTTCTTCTTATATAAAAGAAAATTTTGATGATGGATCAGGTGGTCCTTCAGGGGTAAGCACCTTTTAATTTTTTTGTGTTGCTGCTGATGTTTTAACGTTATTTTTTGTTGCCTTTTTTATTCTTTTTTAAATTTACTTTTATAATTTAGTGTAGAGCCGACCTTAGACAATGTAAAGAGGGAGCTGAATCAATGAAGGAAAAGTTTGCGTGCAGAAAACAATGGTTCGGTTGCATTGCTAAATGCCTCAAACCGGTAACTAGTTATCCCATTGTCACAATGAATGTATCGTTGACTATAATAACCTTGTGGCTTTGAAACCACTAATGTTTTTCTGTGACGGTCTGAATGTGGGGGAATAAGAATCCTTTTGGAGGTCCGTGTCAAATTTGCATGCGATAAAATCAGGGTAAATTAAACTACAACAATACTTTGCACAAAAAAAATTAGTATGATTAAGCAGAATTTAGTAACTTCAGGTTCTCTAATTTTTTTTATACTTTCTTTTAAAGTGCTACACCGATTTCCGACAATGCTTATCGGAGAAAAAAGAGAAGAGAAGAACATGTCTGGTAACCATGGCAAAATGTAAAGCTAACTGTGCAAAGAATTAAGTAGAATAAATATCTTTCTCAGTACTTTTGCTTCTTGTTTTGTTTTGTTTCTCACAAAGAATGCGAGTTCAGACATTAAAGGAGGGGCTAACAATCGTGGGCACGGCTGCTGATTAAAAATTCATGATGCCAGAGTTAATTTCTTCGTACTTTGTTAAGCATTAAATTCTCTAGAACTGCCTTTATGTTCCCTCCTGAAAACAATTGAGAGAGTATATCCTTCGAAATTTCAAGGGGTCAAATACTTTTCAAGAGGTGTCCTGATAAAATCGACTTCATAGAAATTTTTAGCTTATCCGTGTTATTTTTTGGCCTAAAAAAGTAAGTAAGTGAGTAAGTAAATAAGTAAGGGGAAGTTTTAACGTCCTTGGGGATTCCATCTTAACGGTTGGCGCTACCACTACACCATATCCGCTCTCTACATAATCTGTCCAGTCATATTTTCTTATAACTGAAATTTAATTTAGGTATTTTTTTCCATGTGTGGTATATATTTATGTGTAGTAGTTTTAACGCTATACATTCCAGCCTAAAAGTAAGATCCTTTCCTAGTATCCAGCCTAAAAGTAAGTATCCTTTCCCAAAGCTTGTAAATGTTAACGATCACTTACGACTTTGTGGAAATCGTTTCAATATTTTTATGCTTGATACACCCACATTATGATAAAACATATTTTTGCGATTCACATATTTTTATGCTTTAATAGAGTGTAAACTATAAAAGTTGCATAATATATTTCCATTTAATTCGTTCTGAATCTCCTCAGTGAGACGTATTTGAATTCTACATAGGCCTTAGATAACTGGTAAATGGATTAGACATCTACTGGTCGCAGGGCCCGTAAGAATATTCCCTGAATTGTAAAACAGGTTTGGCTAGTGAAACATCTAATGACATTCTTGATATAACTAATCAATTACCTAAAAATAAGAGTTTTTTATAACTGATATAAAAGAATTTTTAATTGAAATCAAGCATCGCATGATTTTTACAGAGTTTGATTCAGGTGCCTAAAACCATAAAAGTTAATTGACCGCGATCTTTTTATCTCAAAAATTTTAAATTAAACAATAATTTTTGCAAAAGCATACAAAAAAACTGGGCAAATATAACATGTTATTGCAGTTATCTACTTTGCCTAAAATTCCATTACACTTCATATCACAAAAGTGTTTACCGTTGATTTCATAAAAAGGGATGCAAACAAGACGTTTTGAATGAAATAGACAACAATAATATATCGAGTGAGGGTTTACAATAACTATATGTGCAATAAATTGACAAGATAAATATATATTATCTCAAATGTCTCTATGTATTTCAACAAGAAAACACTCTTCTGTGCTTTACAAATGTTTCTTATATTGATAAATAGGTTTATATTTCGCTGTGATATAAATGTTACTGGTTAAGATTTCTTTAAATAAATAAAAAAATAGCTGAAAGAAAAACAAGGCACAAGTTGCCTTACCCCCAGGCCCCATTTTTGAATCAAAAAGAAAGAAAGTTGAAAAAATATTAAATATAAATGTCAAATATAGTAAAGAATTATTTTAACTATATTGACTAATACACGACTAGTATATTCTACACCTTTGTAGGTTAAACTGCTCTTGTGTCTAAAAAGAGATTTGTTTACATACACAAGGTCATCAGCTTAAACCTCGAAAAAATGGGGCGCACAAAACAAACAAAAAGGAAGAGTTGGTGACAGCTGGGGAGCAAGAGTTCCTGACCACATTGATCATACTTCAAACGTGTAAACGAACATAGTACCCTCAGCTGCCTACTAAATATGCATAACTACATCTGGGCTGGATAAAGCATTTTGTTCCAAACCTAGGACACGTTTTATCTATCTGACTTATCTCAATGACAAAAATTGTTTTTAATGTTTTTTGCACAGGTATCTTCGTCAAAATTGATATGCTGTTCTAAACAATTTATCGGCGTCTCAAGAAATGGCCAAATTCAGGAATTTAGAAATTATGATAGAAGTAAAACAGTGTTTAGCTTTCATTTTATTAATCCGGTCTATATCATACTTTCAAGTTTCAAGTGACTTTTTTAATTTTTACTAAAGTTAAAAAAACTGTAACTTCAACGAAAGGCATGGTTTTTTGTACTGCTTACATCAAAATGGACAAATTGGTGTAGAATTATTTTGTAAAACCTTGACAATAACATTAAAATCCTTATGATGTACCACAGTGGTAAACCATTTAATGTTTTTAGTCCTAACTAAGGTGACCTCAATCGGGATTAGGCCTGTAGTGCTGGGAGGAGTACAGCCTACTTTGTTCTATTTATGAAAGTTTATTCGGTATGTACAAACTGTATTTGTAGGAAAACACAAAAGAAGTTATTGCATATACCTTATTAACGACCATAATGTAAAAACGAAAATTATCTATCCTAGGTAGGACATTTTTTTCAAATCTCAAAATTCATCAGCAAGAAATTTAAAAACATAAGAATCACAAAATCGCAAAAATTTTCAATTTCAGATATTCCAAAAGTATTCCTGGTGAAACTCTTAGAGATTCGCGAAATGTTTTTAGAGTTGCAAAATTTTTCGAAGAAAGAACAAATTATTTTATAAAGAACTCCTCCAAAATTCATTTAGCTTAGAATCATTTTGCACATATACCAACAAAATACAGCCGTGAGGGGTTCATCAAGAAACTGTGATGTAATTCCTCCTCAGGTTTGGACTTTTGACTTATTTAGCTGGTTATAACAAAAAGTATAATCTTTGACTCATTTTACTTAGCACTAATAGATGCTGGGTAAACCCTAAATATAGTTATAGGAAAGCTAAGCTCCCTGTTTAAGAACAACATCAAACAACGCTGAAGCTATCCTTTTTTATAACCACTTGTCGTTGGTATTTATTTAAGTACCAAATTTTACGTGTATAATCTTTGTGTGTGCTACCCATGTCCATAAAATGAAAGTACCTTGTACATAAATTTTGCTATTTACATAACTGATACTTAGATCTTGGTGTGATATGTATCAAAATTAATTGTCTTTAATAACCTAATTAAATTAGGTTGGAATTTTTCTGTGAGAAACTTTTAATTATTTTGGCTCCAATGTATTTTGTCTTAAAGTTGAGTAGCTTTTATAACGCTTATTCTATATCCTATATAATGAGATATGTATAGATTACATCGAATTAACTTGAATTTATTATTGCTGTTTCCGTTATATTCTAAGCAACTTTGTGCTGTATGAATGTAATTAGCTATACGTTTATCAAACTACTACACTTTTAAAAGCATTCACATTACAAATGTTTTCTGCACTGTAAGTGACACCCGTGGGAAGTATATCTAGCTTGTAGAAAGCTTTATTATACAGCGAAAGAATTGTGTTTATCTCGATATAGAAATATAGAAAGTTAATTATAGGATAGAATAATGTGTATGTATGCATAAATAGTTTAACTAACTCTTGCTTTTTTCTCATTAGATTGGCACTAACTGATTTGAGGGTTGACACACGAAATTTATTCTACCTCTCCTTCTGCCCTAAATGTAAAAAAAAAAAATGTAATACTTAAGTATCGTCAATCCTGTGAAGGGTGTAACCAACAAAGTTCCTCAATACTATCTTTTTCCAAAAGAATCTTCTTCAATGACGTCTTAATGTAGAATAAAATATTGATTTTGGCGTTTTGAGAGGGAAGCTAGATATTTCCAACATGTACTTAACATTTTTTCAAATAAGAGACGACGGAACTCTGAATAGAAAAAGCTTGTTAAGGACCTTCACTTTACCTTTGCACCATAAAAAGGTTAGTTTTTAGTAAAGAGAGAGATTTAATCTATATCGTTCTGTATAGCGTCATTTAAAACTGAGAGAAAATAAGGATAAGAATTAGTGTGCACGGTTCCTACGACAGTTAATCACCTTGATACGATAGAGAAGGAAAGCTGTAGAACTAAGTACTAAAGAACGTTTTGGGACAGGAAATAACATTGCTTCTCTTTATGTTGAGGATATAAACTTTAAATTCAAAAGATTTAAAAAAGTAATGAGTCAAGAATACAGTAAGATTAATGGAGGAAGTATTATAAAATATAAATTAATGTTAAATTGTAATATGATTAGTGATACCGCACCCTATTGAGATAAAAAGTAGGCTGCTGTCTTATACTCATGTGACAAAGTTCCATATAGTCATGCTTAACAATATTTACAACGAATCTTTCATATGCTAAAAAAAGAGAAAAAAATAATTGACCTATTATAAAGCCCTCCAAAGGAGTATTAGTTTTGTGAAGAATGGAAGTACTCGTATATAGGTAGAATGATAATCCGTTATGGGAAATAACAGCCTACATCTTTACAATAGAAAATTGATGTTGTAAGTCCTGAATTTCACGCTGATTGTGTCAATCGGTTCCTTAACTAAATAGATATGAAAATGTTTGTTTTATAATGATCTGAATAAATGGTATTAAAGACCCTATGGTGCACTGTTATGCATAATCCCTTTGTAATGGGCTTAACCATTCAGTACAAAGAATAGCACTTGTTCTAAGTGCTTTATATAGACAGCTGCATATTGTGCCTGCAAGAGGCCGGAAATTAGGAAAAAGATCCTAGCAAATGTAGATAAACAGTTGAATAAAAGAGCAACATAACTTTCATATTCATTATAAGATAAAGTCAGAAAGTGATTGTGTGTGACATCTTAGAGGGCGACACAAGTATGTCTTTTTTGATCGAGAATATACTAAAATCGGACAGAACTAAAGTCGAAAAGAAAGTCGTGGATAGAAAGATGCCATCTTTATCTTATAGTGGTGGAAATAAAAGATTACAATCGGAAGGTAAATATAGTTTGAAAGTTTAAGTACGTCCTTAGAAATGACCAAGTGCCCGCTAATAGTTAGGTTCTGAAGGCATAGGAACGCTTTTCCTATCAAAAATTCTTACAATTCTATTATTGCGGCACGCGTTCTAGAGTTTTCATTCATTAACATTCATAATTTAAATCATACTTCCATAAAGAATATGTTAGAACGAATATTTAGTGAATGTAATACCATTGACAAACTACGAGATTAATAGATACATCAGACTCGCAGAAAGAAAGTGCAAAAAATCTTTATAACAAAATAGGTGTGACTAGTTAAGATGTAGCTATCATCTAAAAACTTTAGGAAGAACCCCTTCATAAATAGCAGTTATTTCCGTGAGGAGGTGACAGTGCCGTCTGTCTTAAAAGGACTCAACATATATACAAAAAGGCGTATTTGCTTTTTGTTTTCTTGTGTAGATATATCTGATGACGTTTCCAGTGCAGAAGAAGAAGATGAAGAAGAAATGGCAGAATCTTATTTTAAGAAAAGAAGAATTCTTTTTTCAAGACAACAAACATGGGAATTAGAACGTATCTTTCGCCAACAACCTTACTTGTCTGCACCAGAAAGAGAAGTTTTGGCAAAGAAGATAAGCTTAACACCAACACAAATAAAGATTTGGTTTCAGAACCACAGGTACGTGCTTTGCAAAAAAAAATTTTTTTAGATTCGTAGAAAAGTTCTCTTGTAAAATTTGATTAGAATGTTCGCGTTTCTTCGATTTGACACATAGTTTTCGCACCATCTCTACCGTTTCACAGGTAGTCAGGGGTGTCCTTATCATAGTTGTTTCACTGCCGTAAAGATAAGTTGTTGTTTTCAGTAGACGATATTATGTTATAGAATATTAAAAAATTAAGATAAGAAAATAAGAAAACTTTATTTTTCTGATTTGCTTAACAACATTAAAAAACACAATGAAATTTTTAACATGACGAAGGTATACTTTGATACTGAAAACAAAATACTACAATAGGAAGACAGGAATGCACAATCAGGGAAATGATTGATCCTATTAAAGAAAGCCATTTGTTTTCAAATAATAAATAGATATACAAGAACCAGAAAAAGAATGTTATATTTATTTTAAGCATGCAGATAAGAGGATTTAGTGCTGTTATTATCCTTTATCTCCTGTTATTAATGGAAAGAATAAACACTTGATGTTACGTGATGTGTTTCTTACAATAGATACAAGATGAAAAAATGCATGAAAGATATGTGTCAGCAAGCTGAATACGACTGGCAAAGACAAAATAAATATGCGAATCATCACAGGTCTACACATAGAGAGTCTTTCTCGCAGCGCTTATTACCCTATCCAACACACCAAATTTTTACACATCCCAATAGATTAGAATCAACACCATCAACTCTGGCAGTGGTGCGACCATCTATACAATATCCTCATTATAATTCTTCTCCACACAAAAGCAGAAATAACACTTTCTTTGACTATAGAACTAATGATATTTCAGCACAGCGTTTAAATTCACTGACAGGAAAATGTAGATGTTGCCAATATTTTTAATTATTGATACTACAATAAGGTTAACACGTATAATATATTATTTTTATTAGAAAATAGTGACATTGAATAATTTGCAAAATATTTTTGCGTTGCACAGTCAGTCCTAATTGGTACGGAATTGCAAACCTTTTAATTCTTGTAAAATATTATTTGTAAATCAATGTGAAGTAAGCAATTTTAGTAAAAATATAACTAACTAGTCCTTAACTCGTGGAAAAATCTCGAAGGTCGCCTGTCCGCTATATATCGCATTTTGTATTTCCGTAACAGACAGACAAACAGACAGAGGACGGCTATTATTACAGAGACACACAATAAAATATTTAGACAATGTTTTTGTTGTTGCGAAAGTTACAGTATTTGTATAGGAAAATCTGCATACGTGTGTGTTTCTTATTTTCCATTGAAACAAGTATGTTGCAGCTAAAAAATCGACAATTTTTCCGTACTTTACTTGTACCATATTTATTCATGAGCTCTCTTTTATTATACATATGTCTGTAATATACTTAAAAATATAAAAGTATATATTTTTCATTCAGTATTTATTACAAATTATTTAATTAGATGTGTCATATTCCAGTTCAAATTGTTGTATGGATTACAAAAGTGTTTGCATGTTAAATTCACCAAAATAACGTTGAAGTTATTAGACAACCCTTTAGATGGACGGCTTTTTTACTTGAGTTGTGGGCAACATTTACATTCATTACGACTGTGACCTGCTTTAATTATTTTCGATGTATTAGGGGCAGACGAGGTGTCCTGGGTAGGTGATTACAAACAAGTTTCACAATAAACCAACATAAATTGAACAGAAAACAAAGCAATTAAAAACCTACGAGTGATAAAATTAAAAATATTTGAACAATCCATCAGGAAGGCAAACAAAGGGTATTGTGGATGATCAGAGCCTCCACAAACGTGATGTTGTGTTGCGGAAGAAGGCACGTAGTCTAATGAAACTTAGCAACGCTATCTCCAGCGATAATTTGTAGTTGTTAATTGTCACGTACGTACGTATTAACCATGATTTCAGTTATGTGATGGAAAGGAGTGCCGCATTTTGCAAGTAGCTTCTTTTGATGCTTATTCATCATAACATAAATGTAACTTATCAAGCAATGTCTTTTAAAAGAAAGTTATTTGGAGGAAGTAGGGAAAGTTGGTGGACATAAAATCTTTGTCAAACTTAACTCAAAGTGAAATTTGCCATTGAAGTAAATAATTTTGTTTGTAATAACATTTACCATGGGGTGAATTCAGGGGATAAATTCATGCCAAAAATCTTTTCTCCATGAAATTTATCTTCGACTTTGTAGTTTGAGAATTAAGTTCGACCAGCCGGCATTCGCGCTAGTTCTTAAACAAGCGTAGCTGTCTTTTGTGTTAGAATAAACTCATCGTGAATGGAAACAACAACACGCACCAACAACCCATTTTAAAAAAATTATATTTGAAATAATATATTTGAGGAAAATCGCCTAAAAATTAGATGTTTCTAGATATTTGGATAAATTCATAAGAATATATATATAGATGTAACGTCTCTAATCCTAGCACTGCGATGTAAGTTTCAAGTCTTAGCTAGAGTAGCAGACACCGTATAAAGTGGAAAGCTCTATAAGATGGACAGTGGTACAGATAGATTTTAGGACAGATTCTATACAAAAGCCTCTGTAAGACGAAACACTCAATAAGTCGGATAATTTTTTGCACTAAATAAAATTTCTCACCATAAACGCTGCATATAAAGTGCGCGTTACAGGGTTTTCGGTGAGAATTTCTTAATGGGGGACCTAGAATTCCTAAAAAAATGTCACCCACCATAATTTGGCGACGAAAGAAAATTTTTATTTGGAAGCTCTCTAAATACCTTAGAAAGGTCATGTAAAGCTAAAAAAACATCACGTGACTCTGCATTATTAAATAGAAAGGCAACAAAAAGATGTTCATTAATATATTATTAATATTTTTAATTTTTTTTATTTCAGATATTTTATAACTTTCGTATTTAAAGGTACTGTCCGATTAAAAAACAATATCTTTTCTTTTGTTTTATTAAGTATCAAAAATAACGAAGATTGCACTCTTAAACAACAAAGATTTATCCAATACTTAGCACCATCGTTTGTTTGTTTTGATCTTGCTGCACTAGCCTACCATCTTCACGAACTTTCGAACGCGGCAAAAGGACTGGGTCAATTCATTATTCAGCACATTTTTGCTTGTGACGTAGTTACCTGGCTTCTTATTAGGCGAACCCCCCCGACTTGCGCATCGAACGACTAAATGTTTATTTATAATTTTTTTCCTTTGTTTAAAAAAGTTCTTCATGAAGATAGCAATGAATGAAAATAATTCGCAGGTTTTAGGATTTCAATTCGAGCCGGAAAGAACAGCGAATGATGAGCTAGTTCCGACTTTTCAAGACGTAGACGAACATAACATTGGAAACCTTGTTGCTCCTACTCCTAAATGTGAGAGGATGCCCTCTGAAGTGTAGAATGTTTTTGCTGTCACGAGACAGGCTCTCAGTCTTTTTCAGGAATACTTGAGTAGGTGTGCGATGATTTGCACGTGTAAATCAAGTAACTCGTGCGATGTAAAACGCACGTGCAAAGAATGTTACGCCTGCGATACGGGCTCCGAGGTTATTTTTGTTGCGCATTCATTTTGCGGTAGAAAAGTGGGGGACGTTTTCAATCGTGAACCCCAAACACGATGATCGAGCGTCTACTGGTATAGCGACTCTCTCAATCTTAACTTCCTTTTCTACATGTCCGAAATAGTATGCATGACTATACTGTCATTTTTATATTTATTGTTTATTTTTCACAAGCAAATAGGCAAAAATATGATGATAAAATGTCTATTCCGCCTGTAAGTGCAGTTTTGCAGACTTGCTTCATCCGTGCTCCGTCGGCGTTCACCTCCGCATTAGTTAAGAACCGCATGGCTGGATTTCTTGTGTAAGACCTGGTTACCAACGACGAAGGGGCCAGGCAAAAGAGATTTATGTCTACGTAGTTCTTTTAACTAAGTCAGGAGTCGGTGAATTAGCTAGGATGGTCAGGTTGGCTATGAATAGGCTTGCTCGTGGATTAAAAGGACTAGGACTATTCAATAATTTCTGAGATCTAAAAGTGTCCGACCAATACGGAAATCTATCGGACGTTTTGTCTGACGACTGTCCAAAAATTATTTCGAGGGCTGCCATCGCACGCTACAAAATGGATTTTATAGGTTGATTTTGAAAACTCAATATTTATTTTTCAGGCGTGCGATTAATCACACGCCTGAAACGATTTAGGCGTGTGCCAAGGTGTGCGCGTGCGATCGCACGCCTCTCCTGAAAAAGACTGGACTCTATTAAATATTTTCAATTACATGGTATAAAAGTTTCTACTCCTTCATGAGTAATTCTTAGATGCGAGTGTGATTGAGTAATATTGTAATATTTTTCAGATAAAAAATGTATTACGGAACACGAAGAATTCCGAGCGGTGGTTTTATTGAAGAGTACGCTGTGAACATCTTTGGTGGCACTCCATGACAGAGAGTTTCGAACGACCACCTAGTTACCAGCCCCCACTCACCTCCTTAACATCCTTTTCTTTCCTCCGTTCAGATATTTCTCTGACTTTTGGTTTTTCCTTATACGGAAGATTTTTTTTTGGATCCTTGAGCAGCGAAAAAAAAATTTTATCCGGTTTTTTTCGACTGTTGTTAGTGCAATTCACAACAGCGCACCACGACATTATTCTGCCTCTCAACCTTACTCAATGTGCGATCTGAGTCTAATCTCTCTGTGGCGGGACATCTAGCGAAGAGGAAACTAATTTTTAATTATTGATTGGTTGTCTTTAGAGTAGCTGAAACAACTATGCAACCCTAAGGCTAAAGTCATATTGAACTTCAAGTTTATTAGCGAAAGTTTCTTACTTAGGTTCGTACAGAATTAGCACAGTGTGTGTTTACCTTAAGGTCTAGACACATCTCTCGCCTTCGATTTTTTAATTCCATATGAATAATTCATAAAAAGCGGTCTTTCACAATTCAGGGGGTAAAATTACCAAAATTTTTAAACATATAATAAAATATCAGCCCTGGCCCACGTTTTATCTATTTTCGTCAGTTCAGCGCGCTCCAGGTAAATACGTCACACGCGACATATTATTTCAGCCTCGCTTTAGTGCCTATCATCCGCCATCCATATAAACAATCGAAGCGAGAGACCGCATGTTTTTTTGTAAACAAGAATGAGATATTGTTCAGTTGGTGTTAGGAAAGAAAACAAATAATTATTTAATTATTTTATAGAAATTAGTTCCAAATAAGAATTTTTTGTCAAAATTTTAGTTGATTTTTAATCGGACAGTACCTTTAAGTTATCCATTTTTATATGTTTTTCTGTTTATTCGACAGCATCAAAAAAAACATACTTTTTTATAATTAATGCTTCATAATCTTTTATTTTACAATCCTTGTTAAGAAACTACATTTTTGACAAAATCTGCATAAAGCAGATAATATTTTTTTGCATCGATGGTTCCTACTTCAGTGAACTGTACCCATGTCGCATAAAGGTAAGTTTGTCTATAGAAAAAATTAATCTTTTTGTCGATGCTTAAAAAAGATGAATTGCAATTCCACTTTTTTGTTAGCAGGTAAATTATGATCCTAACCAATCACTTAAATGTAAATAGCACGCGACACTATGATATCCTGTGTTTCAGACTATATTGATGATTAAGAAATACTGTTTATCCTAACGTTTCTCGTTCCGAATATTAGCTACACCTTTAATTCAAGTTTGCATCACTCAACGTTACTGTGACTTGATAATTGCTTTTTTTTATTAGACTTCCTGTCAATTACTTCTTCACGTAAAAATTCATGCTGTCTCTGCTTTGTTATATCTTAATAATAATAATAATAAACTCAATAAACGTGAATGATATAATCAGCTACATTACAATCTGTGGTATAAAAAACTCTTATATAAATACAAGAGAAAAATTAGCCATATGATGTATATTTCATATAAAATTTATGTAGTTTGTTTAAAATAGTAACCGAGTTCCTTTAACTTTGTGTTACGAGTGCACGAAATAGCGTTACTTTGGTTATGTACCACAGGCGAAAATCAAAGGACGGTCGAATTTGTGTATATTTCGAAGGGCAAGTATAGTGTAAATATAACTAGTCGTTTCTGCGATTCATACCTGGTCAGTTTTTGCTATCCGAAGAGATGGATACATAACAAATGACAAAATTTAAACGGTGCAACCGTAAGTGTTGTGTTTGAAATTTGTATATGCCATTAGTAAGTCTGTTTGATACAAAAAACCTGACCGCTATTGGCTAGTTCCATTGAAACAAAAACTCACGACATGCAGAAAGAAAGATCCAAAACATCTACTCTCTTCATGGCCAACCAAGTCGTCTTCAGAGGGCGAGTTCAAGAAAAAAGTTCCAAGATATTGTCGTGATAAAAAGATAACAATGATAAGATTTTTTTTTTTTTTTTTTTTTTTTTTTTTTTCGCCAAAAGAAATTTACATACAACTATTTCAAAATTACAGATACAAGTTCTACATACACATAAGTACAGGCATAAATTTCTACATTAGGATATATATATATATATACATATATATATACATAACTGTATCACGTACGTAGAATAAAATGGCAGGAGTAAGTAGAAGACTATGCAGTCTTATCATCTCACACCTTACATAGCCGTCATTAAAAAGAGCGTCAAATAAAAATTGATAATTAAAAACTTAATAAAATATTAAATGTTATGTTAAATAAAAGAAAGCGTTTAATTATCACACGTAGTGTTGTTTCAGAAGAAGACTTGTTCGTTATTACTTCGTAACAGCTGATTTCTTAGTGCAATTTTAAATTGTTTTGTAGATGGAATGCTTTTTATCTCATCGTTTAGAAGCATGCTCCAGAGCTTTGGGCCTCGGTTTGATATTGAAAATTTTGTTACATTAGATATGATTTTTGGCCGAAGGAAATTATTACCTGAAAATCTAGTTGGATATTTATGTTGAACTTTCTTAAATAATGTAATGAATATATTTGGTGCTATTAAATTTTTAATCTTATACATGAAAATAAGGACTTGAAAAATGTTTAGCTGACATACATTAAGAATACCCAGTTCTTTTAGCAATGGTCTAGAATGGGAACATTTGTTCTGTCGTAATATAATCCTACTGGCATGTTTTTGCTGAATGTGCAGTTTTTTTAATTTTGTTATATTAGTGCTACCCCATGCAATGTTTGCATAGTTTAAATAGCAGTGTATAAAGGAAAAATATATGCTTCTTAAGCAGTTCTTATTCAAAGCGAAACTGGCTTTATATAAGATTCCTAAGCTTTTGGAAACTTTGTTTTCCACTAATTTAATGTGTTCTCTCCAAGTTAAATTTTCGTCTAGGAGAACTCCAAGAAATTTCATTGAATATTCTCTTCTTATGTTTACATGATCAATAACTAATCCAGGTAACCTAAGAGGTATTTTATCTTTTTTACTAAGTTTGTGAAAAAAGGTATATCTAGTTTTTGAAGTGTTAAGGGATAATTTATTCGCTTTAAACCAATCAGCCAATTTAGCCAATTCTAGGTTAGTGGTTTCAAAAAGTACGTTTATATCTTTATGAGTAAAGAATAAATTTGTATCATCAGCAAATAAAATTGAATTTAAGACACTAGATGCTCTAAATATATCATTGATATAAATAAGAAACAACAGTGGCCCTAAAATTGACCCTTGAGGTACTCCACATGTTATAATCCTGTAGTTAGTATTTCCTTCGTCATAAGAAATATATTGTTTTCTTTCGAAGAGGTAGTTATTGAACCATGCGAGATATGTATTTCTTATGCCATAATTTTTTAGTTTTTCTAATAGAATCTCATGGTTGACTGTATCGAATGCCTTACTGAGATCAATAAAGACCCCAATTGTAAATTTATTCTCATCAAAGGCTTGAAATATTTCCTGACTCAACTGAATGATTGCGTGATCAGTTGAATGACCTGCTTGAAATCCAAATTGCTTATTATACAAAATATCGTTATTGTTCAAGAAAGAATAAACCCTGTTGTACATGATTCTCTCTAAAATCTTCGAGAAGCAAGGGAGTATTGAAATTGGTCTGTAGTTAGATACTTTACAAACTTCTCCTGCTTTAAGGACTGGGACAACTCTAGCTATTTTTAACTTTTTAGGAACAATGCCTGTAATTAGAGATGAATTAAATATATGCAGTAGTGGAGATTTTAGTTCATTGAAACAGTTCTTTAAGACATTGCTGCTGATTTGATCAAAGCCAGGACTTTTGTTGATTTGCAAAGAATGAAATGCTGCTTCTAGTTCCTCCTCACTTAGCTCTTTTTTCTCTATTTCATTATCATAATATGACAAATACGATTTAAAGGATTTTGTACTGTGACCTATTTTCGACGCCAGGGTCGGCCCCACTTTAGTGAAAAAATTGTTAAATTCTTCAGCTATCAAAGATGGTTCTTCAATTTCATTTTCGTCGTTTACAAGTTTTGAAGGAAAATTATTACTTCTAATTTTTATTTTACCAATCACTTCCTTGATGATATTCCATGTTTTTCTTGCATTATGTTTGTATTTATTAATTTGTTCATTGAAGTAAAAATTCTTAGCACGCTTTTTTATCAATTCAAAAAGGTTTTTATAATTTTTATACAGTGTTTCATTCCCGTAGGTTTTCTTTCTTAAATACTTTTCATATAGTTTTTGTTTTCTTCGGGAAGATTTTTGGAGGCCCCTAGTCATCCAGGGATTAAAGAATGTTTTGGTCTTAATAAACTTAATTTCTTCTGGAAATGCCGCATCATAAGCTTCCAAAAAAATTTTCAGAAAGCTATCATATGCGTCATTTGCATCCTCCCCTTTTACCACATCGTCCCATTTTACCTTAGCCAATAAATACTTAAATAATGTTATTGTATTTTCATTTATTTTTCGCGTTTTTATTTTTACATGGTTTGACTGTTTATCAAAGTTTGTATTGGACGTGATAAAGATGGGAAAATGATCAGAGATGTCTGTTTTGATAATACCCGAATGTAGTTCTTTGTCGCAAAATGAATTTGTTATGATGTGATCAATTACTGTAGCGTTTTGTTTAGTTACCCGGGTTGGTTTATTTATGAGAGGAATATACCCACTTTGAAATATAAAGTTAAAGAAACACTGGATGTTTCTGTTTGTTTCGTAATCAAGTGTATTGAGGTTAAGATCCCCCACGAGGTATACTGCTTTGCTGGTGTTTTTATTGATCAATATAATAGGTTCAATTAACGTTTTAAAATTATCAATTGATCCTGCAGGTTGCCTGTATATTACGCTCACAATGATGTTCGTTGTTGTTTTGTTCAGTATTTCTACACTTAATGACTCACAATCGTTATTATTCACACATAGCTCTGTTCTTTTTTTATACAATAGAGAATTATGAATAAACACACACACGCCACCACCCGCCTTGTTAGAGTTTCTAATTTGATGAATCACCGAGTAATTACACAATTGAAAATTTGAATTGTTTTTTATGGCTTCATCACGACACCAAGTTTCAGTGAGACAAATTATTTTAAAACGAAAATTCAGAGTGTGGAGAAACTGTTTAAAACTCTCAAAATTCTTTTGCATGCTTCTAATGTTGAGATGTAGTATAGAAAAGGAATAATTTTTTGCGTGTGCAAAAATATTGTCTGAATTTGGAGAATAATATTTTGTATTAGTGTTCTTGGACAATGTACAGTTATAAAAATTTAAGTCTGGGTCATTTTCATCGTTTAATAGTAAGGTTTCGTTGGTTTGGAATGGATGAAATTCCAAATTTTCAAAATTTGTTTCCGTCATTGTAGTAGAAAAGATAATTAAAAAGAAAATATAAATCGTGTAAATAAGAAAGCGTTAAACAATGTTTTTCGGTTTCTTAAACTCCCTAACAACAAGACGATCATAAAGAACGATAGCATATTTACCATTTTCTCTATGAATCTTCATTTCCTTGAAGAGATTCGCCCTAATCTGATTCGTCGAAGTGGAGTAATCCTCATTTACATATATTCCGGTGCCTTTTAGTTTCTTCGAGTTGTTTAAAATATTAACTTTATCCTTATAGTCCAACAGTTTAAGTACGATAGTACGCTTTTTCCCATTGCTTTTCTCTCCTGTGCGGTGTGCTCTCTCTACGTGCACATTCGACAATCCTAATTTGTGTTCAAATAAATTGACCACTTTCTTTTCAGTATCGTCCCAACTCTCCGACTCGCTTTCTTCCAACCCATCAATACGTAAATTGTTTCTTCTTTGTCTATCCTCTAAGTGTCGTAGTTTTTCCTCATAAATACTCAATTGTTCTTTACGATTCGTTGTCTGTTCAAGTAAGCCAGCTTCCATTTTTTTAAAACTTTCCTCATTCAAACTTTGTGTCACTGTCAGGCTTTCCTCTATATCTCTTTTGTCCTTTTCTAAGGCTTTAATTTTTTCAATTGCTCCAAAAAGATTATTTTTTAATGTTCTATTTTCTTCTTGGATAGCTTCATATGATGATGCAATTTCTTTCAGTTTTTTGTCTAATTCACCAATCTGTTCGTTTGTGATCTTCAGATTACTGCTAATTAACTGAACAATATCCTGCTGTTGCTTTTGAAACATTGTTGTAAAAATATCACGCACCATTTCCACAGAAATTATGTTCACTTGATTAGATTCCATATTTGTAAATATAAGTATTGAGTAAGTATTAAGTAAAATAGTAAAATTTAAATAAAATATCAAAATTTAAATTCCCTCTTCCGCAGTAGTTAAAAACACGTCCGCTAATTAACACATTAATCATAGTAGTAAGATGGCGGCCGTACCACCCCAAACACAGGGATAAGTTGAAAGATTTCATCGAGTACTACGAAACAAAATTAATTACGATGTGTTGAGCCCAAACCGATAGGGTATTAATTGGGTAAAACCTCTGCCTGATTACATGCGGTGTTTAAACAATGAAATGCGCCATGGAATTGGGATATAAAGCAACATCTGGTGAATAATGCATGAACCCTTAGAAGTAACTGGAAAAATATGGGTTGGATGATCCAACGAAGCAATATTTTAATTTATTTGGTAATTTTGTCGCTCAGATTTTTACCCAAACCAACGCATGAATCGAAAACAAGGAATACTGTAACTATAGGTAGGCAAGGAATTTCTGTGACAAGCCTGTCAATTGTGATTGGTAGCTGCGTCACTAACACTCTCTTAGATCTTTTTCACATGTCGCTGATAGAAGTCATTCTGCAACACGATGCGTTCTGCATTTTAGCAAAAACATTTCACTTTTTATATCGAAACGGAATTATTTCTCTTCACTCTGTCTGATGACTTCACAGAATGGTCTGGAAAGCCACATTATGAAAATGATATTCCTTAACTTATCTATTTATTGCAATTTTATCACTCGTAGGTTTTTCATTCAACTGTATACTACGTTCGTACGTTAAAATCTAATTTGGGCAAACTGAGAGAGAGTGCTAAAATTTGCTAAAATTATATTTTTCAACATTAAAATATTTACCATAGTTAAAAAAATAAGCCTTTGTTAAACCCTTACTTGTCTTTTTTGCGAAGCTTACTGATCATTAAAATGTAGAACTGTGTGTCAAATACCACTTTTAAGATGTGACTCCCTTGCATTTTCTGTTATTTTAATAATAATAGTTCTCATATTTTTGTGTTATTTCGTCTCTCTTCATCCGCTTGCGCGCTTGTTAATTTTTTGGTTATGTTTATGGCTATGATAGTTGGTGATTTTTTGTATTCATTAATCCTGTGAGGACAGAAAATTTTTTAAGATCGACCAGACACCACACTTTTGTCAAATCATTAGTTACCACCAATTTTCTTTATCAAGAACTTGCGTAAGTAAGTTGTGTTATAGCCCTTTTTTCAATTTTTTTCGTGTGAAAATCACACAATACAGCCTACCTCAACCGTTTTATACCTGTATTGACAAGTTGCTACAAGTGCTACATTGAATACAACCCTATCTTGTTTTATGACCTTCACATTTTTAGGTATTAGTTCCTTAACCTAAGACAAGTAGTATTGCCAGCAGCACAATCGTCATGATTGTTCTTAGAGAGGTCCATCATTATTGATCAATTTAATCTAATTAATACGAATAGCAGTGCAAGTATCTTTTATTTCTCTTCCAGTAGTGTCTCTCCTCATTCTGTAATTTCTGGGAATCGTCGATTGAGTATAGTCGCATATAGCCGTCAAACACACAAAGCCAGTTTTGCCATTTTCATGTACCACTTAAAGTATAGACGTCACGTTAGAGGCTAAAGTACGAGTTCAAGTTGAGATCGATGGATGGGATGGACAATTGTCAATGGTAAGAGGAATTTTCCAATCACCTGCACGAAACGTTTAGTTGAGTTCACGAAACCACTGTTGAGAGATCTCACTATTCATCTAACTCTTGACACTCTTGAAACAGTGAGGGTTTCCCGATCACAAACAGGGGCGGTCTTCCTTCTGTTCCACCTGCTGCTGCCATTTCCTGACTTTTCTTTTCTTTCCCCTGCAAACATTTTGCAAATTTAAACTTCTTTTCTTAGAGCATTGGACAATCAATCGGAAAGTTTTACTTCGTTCTTAATTTCCGAGATTTCGTCGAACTTATTTGCTCTTATTAAAGTATTATTTCGATTTGACTGTCCAGTATTCATATTATTGTGGAGAGTTTATCATTTCTTGAACATGATAGTTTTGTAGGCGACGTTTCAGACGATCCTTCTCCCATCATCGGGCCAAGACATCGTAAACTTTCCATAATTAATTATTTTTTCTTATTTTATTTCTTATAGTAAGAACAGACCTTCAGAATTGATTTTATTTTGTTCTGATTTGTGTGCAAAATTTGTGGGTCGTGTTTGTATAAAATTGTTCTTATAAAAAAAGTGTGTATCTTGAGAGAAAGCTGAAAAATAATTCACATTCAGCATTGTTCTTATTTTATGATAAATTTTAGACTCAGGTCTAGCACTTTGTGCTTTATTTAATGAGCTCGCCGAAAGTAAATTTAACACGATCATTATTTTTTTATTTTTCGTTGTTAAACAGTTTACTGTTAATGTTTATTTTCATGCATGTTGTATTGTAGATTAGTATTTTTTTTGTTTTTACCCTATGTTAAAGATAAGCAATACAACTTATTTTTGTGTACTTGCCCCCGATTGTTTATGATAAAGGAGTTTGCGAAAAAGTCCTAAAATTAAGAAATTCGACAAAATTTCTCTCGCAAAAGTTTTTCCGAAAAAAGCAAGAGCGGCAGCTTTGTAGGTATTTTAAACTAAGTAAATTATCATTTCCTTGATTAAACGTGACATGGCAAAATTAACATTCATTAAAAATTCCGCTAAGGTTACTTATAAGCACATAATTAACTAAAAATGGAGCCTATTTACGCATGCTTCTGACGTGAGACGTAAGTTTACTATCACTTTATAAATATTGTACAACAGACATTGCAGGCTGGCAAAATCAATGTTAAGGAGAATCAGCATGTTGAAATTTCTCCGGAAATTTTACCATGGTGCACGACACAAAGTCCATCATTTGAAGGAAAACAGCTTATGGATTTTTTTCAATATGACGATTTGACATTTCAATAACTCTACCCAGTCGCAAAAAGTCATGTGTCAAATAATGTTGAAGACATTACTGACTTTAATTTGAAAAATAAAAATAAATTAATGTCAAAGAAAAGTGAAAAGTCACATCTAAGGACCAGCAACTTTTCTCATTCCTCTCACGCAGAAAATTACTAAGCCTGTCCGACCAGGAGTTTTACCTTGCTTATAATCCACAGGGTGATGGAGATTGTCAGTTTTCAGCAATATCCTGTACTACAAGAATATGGCATTTATCTTTAACCAAAAGATGTTAGAATTTATATATTATTATTTATTATTAAAAGAATATTTATACAGGCATAAAACTTCAGCTACGCATAAAATATATACGCACAACTATTATCAATGTTTCTCCTGTACAATATTAGTAAATTAGTTTTTTTGATTAATATATTAAATAAACTTTAAATTAAAACGTTTAGACTAAAAATATATATGTATATATATCATCAAAAAATAAAAAAATAAAACTATTTGGTGCAAACAGAGTGGTGAGTAGTGAGAGAACTTCACAGAAATGTGACACAGGCATAAGAGGCAACCACGAAAAAATACAATGAATGGCAGAACAGTATGAAAAAACACCATGGAATGAATTAATATATTAAACTAAACTTCAAATTTAAACGTTAATAGCTAAATCAGCTAAAATAAAATAAAAGCATATTAAAATCTATACTAAAAATACACACAGTTTTCACATCAGCTATTCACACTAAAGTCTACTAAAATTATTTCAGTAGACTGCTCAGCCACTCTGTCTAAGTTTTCTCTTTCGCCGATAGAAACTGTCCAAGCGTTGTGTTAGTTTGATAATGAACTTTGCTATATCTTTCGGCTTAGATTGATCGCAACAACATGTATCATTAGCAAATCGTTCCATTGACTGTATGTCAGTAACGAAAAGGTTAAAAAACATCGGCCGAAAGACCGATCCCTGTTGTACACCAAATTGAACAAGCCCCAAGGACTTGGGGCTTGGTTGACTGATGTCAGTTACTCAAATAAGAAAATATATGTAATAAAGCTGGTATAGAAAATACAAGATGGTGCAGTTTTGTTAAAATAGTTTTAAAATCAATTGAATGTCTTGAAATAATAAAACATGGCAAGTGTCACTTCACCTTTCTCTATTGTTGTTGTGGTATCATTATGTTTTATAAGATTAACTGGTTGTATATTGAATTAGAACGATCATGACCAGGTTCAACATTATTGATGTGGTTTGATAAGTTATTCTGTGAAGTAGTTGTAGTGTTCAGTATTCCATTAGCGGTTGAAAGATAATGGTTTTAAGTGCAGTTGGATCGACACAAACTTTTTATCTTTTCAGATTAAGAATACGATGAATAAACTTCCAGAACTCAGCAGGTCTATTCGAGCCCAATGCTTTCTTGAAAAAAGTTATTCTTGTATACTTAATGGCTTCTTTTAATTTATTCCGAACATCCTTGAAATTTGTCCAATCGCTTTCAGACTGCGTTTCGTGACCTTTGAAACGCATATGTTGGCATTTACTTTGCAAGACCACTATATGAAGGTCTTTTAGCCACAGTGCTGGTGGTCAGGTTAAATTGATTCTCTTTAGAGGTGCGTGTCGATTTATACACAAAGATATTAGATAATCGAGCCTATCAAGTTTATCGTCAGCGGATTCTGAGGTGTAAACAAGACTTAATGGAAGCTGTAAAAAGTCAGTGATAAAAAAGTCATAATCATGTAGAAAATAATTTTTATTATTATTATTATTATTATTATTATTATTATTATTATTATTATTATTATTATTATTATTATTATTATTATTATTATTATTATTATTATTATTATTATTATTATTATTATTATTATTATTATTATTATTATTATTATTATTATTATTATTATTATTATTATTATTATTATTATTATTATTATTATTATTATTATTATTATTATTATTATTATTATTCCGAACATTTTTACGGGATAGTCACTTTAGTGTTGGAAGCACTGTTATCAATGTGGGTCCTGTGTTCGGAATGTATACATTAATTATACACCGGCAATACCTACCCAATTTGGCTTTGCCGAAGCAAACTCCATAACCACAAAGTCACGCGCCATGACGTATAAATTTGAATCGGGGTTGGCATCTTGAAACCCTGATATTGATACAAACGTATATCGCATCGTTATCGCCAACCTCGTTCCCAGGGCAATATTTCGCTTTTTTAATATCTGAGACGGTGCGAGAAAAATGGGTCTGGGGACGAGGTTGCGTGATCGCTTATGGCGTCACAAAGCTTAACCCTACATTGAGAATTAGTTATAAATGATCGATTACAGAGATCTCTCTTCTAGTTGGTTTTAAACTGCTTTACTAAGTTGTACGAATCGAGTTGTAAATCGTGAAGAGTCCAGCAAGTTTATATTCATGCCTCCTGTAATCACAATATAACCTTTCCATAACACTTTTTCGAGTATGTGATCCATTTTATCAAGCCAATCAATTTTGCTAACATCATCAAAGTTCGGTTGGTAAAGAACACCTAAAATAATTTTGCTGTGTTTATTTCTACTGTTTATTTCTAGCCTTATCTGCCCACGTCCGTCATCTAGATCTATGATATAATTGCGTAGCACCTGTTTTTGTAAGCGATTCTAAAACCAGGTATGTCAACATAATCAATGAGGTTATTGTTTTTCAACAAGGTATCAGGCATTGTCATTGTGTTAAAGTCGGGTTCAAATTCGGCGAAGGACGGTAGCTAATAAAGATTGAGTATTCAGATGAGATCTCTTTAACAAATGTTTTCGTTTAAAGCTTGTAAATGATAGTCAGTCATCCATATTTTTTACGTTTACTTCAGGGCGCGTATTTATTATTAAACTATTCAAAATGGGATAGCAGTAGTTAAACGCCAATCACATATCGTGTCGTACGGTAACCGAGAGTTCATCACTAAGTATTGTTTATTTTGACATTTAGCATGAAAAAGTCGAGACATTGAGTACAAAAAATTCACCTTTGATTACATATTATTATTGAAATTATATACCCAAGATAGCCTCTTCAGTTCCTATTGGCTATGCTATCAACGAGGGTCCTGCGAAGAGGTTCTAGTGTATTTAAAGCTACCATTTCAGCTGAACACTAAGCAGAAAGGATATATTCACACTTTTGTAGTCTCTGACATGACTCGGCTGGGGTTTTAACCTAAGACCTCCTGCACTAAAAGCGAACGCTCTACCATAAGACTACCAGTCTAACAGTTATAGAACGAGTGCTACAGTTAGGAGCGGTAAAAAACGGGCCACGGATTTTGTTCTACATTGCTCGTGGTAATGCGATTAAACGTTGCATTAGAATTAGAATAATATGATACCGGTAGTCTCTTTAGAGTATTCTTTGATAACAGTGGTGAAAAGGTTTCGGAATGTGTATATTCATCACTGGTGCAAATTATGACAGTTAATGACATCAACACGTTAAAAGTGTAAAATTGAAACTTTTTCATCTTGAGGAGTAAAAAATTTTATTAATAAAAATAACTGTTATTTATAGAACAACGGTCACTTCAAACATGCAGTCCCGTGAGCATCCTTCTGCAATAAATAATAATAATAAAGTAAATTTGTGCTAGATTTACTTGTGTAAATTGTGAATTGTGAGTAAATCTATGCATTTTGATGACGTAAGCAATAAGCAGTCCATACACAGAAAGAGATTTTCGTTGAAGGTGAAGGTTTCTTGAAAAAATTACATAAAAATTACAATATCGTTTCCTCACTCCCTTAAAAGAATGATGCTTCCTTAAAAAAATACATAAAAGTTATAATATCGTTTCCTCGCTCCTTTAAAACCAATCCGCTTCACCCGTTCCATTGAATTTTGGCATGTTATAAGGAGATGGTAATTTTCATAAATTCTTAAAAACTCTTCCCGATATTTGTCTTTCTAGCGTTTAAAATAGGATAAGAAAGCATTGTACTATCATTTATTATACTGTTTTACAAATTTTGCTTAGTAACTTTTTCTTCTCTTTACCTTACCTCAAAGAACTTGCATCACAATTTCAACAACTCGCCTCCCATGCACTTCCTTGTTGTGATCTTTCCATTCTTTAACGGTGAAACGTGTGTCAGGATAGAATAAATATTCAGTTTTATCTAAATTGTTTGACAAAGGTGTTATATATGCAGCTTTTCTCCAGATTAACGCCTCGACAGGTGGCGGCTTGACGGTAAGCAGTATGCCATTTGAGTATTTCATTGCATCGGCAGACGAATCTGTAAAAGACATAATGCCCTTAACCGTAATTGTTTTCCCAGGTGCCATGAAACCAACACGTGCTAGGTAAAGTTGCATCTGTAATTTGGTGCCTTTTGGTCCTTCATTCGCAGGCAATTCTTTGTAATGTGCACACAGTTGGGACTTTGATAACTGTGATATATCGACTTGGCCAGAGTAAAGTTTCGGTACTGCCAATGTGCTTGTTCTTGGAAGTCCACGAAGGGCTGCTGCAATTAAATTAATCTCCGCATTTACGTAAGAATACAATGTAGGAGCTTTTTGTTGAAGCTGTGTGGCCACTGATTCCTCCGTTTCTGCTGGTACCATCATGAATGAATTCATGTATGCTTCATTACTTGGGTTGTAATCTCCCCAGTCTGATGTCCAAATTGCATTTGTTATGGAGGCATAATCCAACGCCAAGGATCATCTTTAAGTAGAGTGTATGCAAACATTCGAAAGTAGACTATTCTGGTGAAGTTGGCTGATGTCCAATCAAATGTTGAAACTGCAAGTTCTTCTCTGTTGGTGGTGTAAGGGAAATATTGAGGGGATTTTGCAATTACCTCCTCCATAGTTTGTGGATTAGAAACAGGCGGCATGGCTTGATAAGGAATTAACTTGATTTCAATTTGTTTTTGTAATGACTTAACATCTGCATCGGCTACTTCAGCTGGGAAAGGAGTATAGACACCTGTGGTGGATATACCAGAAATCGAAAAGTTTTCTGGTTGTACGGTCAAAGTTATTTTAGCTGGAAATGTTCCCTCATATTTTACATTGTTAAAGTACAAAGCATTGCCATGATCAATGCATTCGATCATTCCATCTTCAAGTATGTACATTCTATAGCATGATCCCGTACCACCTCTTTCGTGGTTGGTAACAGACAATCCATCAGACATTGATGTAGCACCTACATTTTCACTGATTAATTTTTCGATTGTCCAAGACATTGCTTCTTGTCTTCTATATCGCTATAAGATATAACATAAAGTAAACCCTTCAGAAAACTCATACGTTTTTTATCCTATTTTATAAGAACGTCAAAGTTAAGTTTTTTTTTTTTAACATAAGACTATATCATAAATTACAAAAAAATAAGACAATGCAGATCTCGAATTAAAAAACAACAAGAAACCGCGGTCGATTTGAAATCACACTTATCAAAAAAAATTCATCGTACGCGTTCCGGCAAAGAATAAAAAGATGTGTCGCTAGAATACTGAAGTGGATAATAAGCTTTAGGTCCACAGTGCAATTCTTTTATGCGCATGCAATGCAATATGCTGGATTACATGCGCAGCAAAAGATGGCACCGTGGCTAATAGATTTTTTTCACGCGCAATGAAGGAAAAATCACCAAAAAATGTGCTGCAACACTGTAACAAAATCAAATCAGTTTGATTTTGTTGCAGTGTTGCAGCCACGTTTTTTTATGCTGCAAAGCAAGAATTTCAAAATTTGCATCGTGTGCCACCCACTGCAACATTTTTTATATAGTCTATATGAGTTTTGAACTAATCAAAATGCGTATTAACACTTATGAATTATATATATTTAAAAGATTCGAAACGTGAACAGCTTTATACTCAAGATGGCAGAAGTTGTCCGATGAAGAAATAAAACTTTGATCAAATTTTGAATTGATTTTCGTCCATGCGTATGTATTCCTTAAATTCTTTCCTATCTTTTTTTCAAATCATGATTTCGTTTGTTTCGCTGAAAAGAAAAATAAAAATTTTTCCTGCATAAACTCTCTAAATTCTAGCTAGCTATGAGGAACTCTACAAAGAGAAAGAAATATTACGTATTGTAACATAAAAACACTTTAAAACATAGCGTCCTTTCAAGTCATCCTAAAATTTCATAGATCATAGATAGCACAGCAACAACAGCTTCTTTTTCCATCTTAACTAAGGGCGATGCTTAAAAAGAAACAGCTAAAGATAAAAGCCTTGTTTCTTAACTTTATATCAGGAAAAGACATCAGCTTTCCGTTTCGACGAGAAAATAGTAAAAAATTTTTATTCTAGTGAAATAAGCAATCACAATGACTCGAATCTAGTGTGATAAAAATTTCCTGCAGACCGCCGCGACAAAAGGGTAAACCAACATACTACACTAACGTGTGATTTAATTATTTCAGAACAGTTTTTTCTCGTTACTAATAGTTTACATTTTTCCTAAAAAAATAAACTTCAAAACCATATATGAAAATCTCTAAAACAAAAAAAGATGCTTACCTGGAATCGTGTGACGTTTCAAGCAATACTCAACTTTGTTTAATATTCAACTTTGATCAGTATATAACCCCTTAAATTTTAACAGCGTATGCAATGGCGACGTTCACTTCAATGGCGACGTTCACTTCAAATGGCGGCGTTCACTTCAACTGAAACTAAACACATTTAATTTACAGCAGTTTATACTAAGGAATAAACAAATAAAATAAACAAATTAAAAATCGGGATAAAAGGAAGTTCTTCTTTCTTATGTTACTACTTACGTTTCTGTCAACCACTTCTTACTGCTTACAGGATATCGACTGAATAAACTAAAGAATGCTTTGCTATAAAGTTATTCAGAATTAACCAACCTCGTCCTCGCTTATAAATTATCCTGCAGGGTACCATAAACATATAAAAATCCTGGGGACGAGGTTAGAGATTAGCTTGTGGATACAGTTATTAAAACAAATCAAAATATATTTATAAAAAAAAACATTGGTATCCAACATCCGCAATCTTAGTTGCCGTATTTAAGCAATATTTGGCGCGAAGATCACTTGGCGAAACTAGCCACTTAACTTCTCCTCAACTGCTTGTCGAAAGAATATGGCCTTATACATTTCCTGGTCACGTTCCATGCTCTACACAATAGAGTCAACGGGTTAGAGTTTTTCTGAAAAGAATATTTTGAATATATACAGATAAAATGGCAGATGACGTCATCACAATTCCTTTAAAGCCTATATCTACTCAATGGTTTGATGAAAGCATGGGATCTTATACAATATTTTGATCAGTGTTTCAAGCTCTACACAATAAAAGGGATGGGTTAAACAATTTCTGGAACAAAATTGGTCTCCAGATTTTGTTTCCTGTCTTTTCAAAGAAAGGAGTGGAAATAACTCCTGCGTGAGTAATTAAAGACCACCTGGGGCCAATTTTAGGA
Organism: Hydractinia symbiolongicarpus; assembly: GCF_029227915.1. NCBI lineage: Eukaryota > Metazoa > Cnidaria > Hydrozoa > Anthoathecata > Hydractiniidae > Hydractinia > Hydractinia symbiolongicarpus. The sequence continues at coordinate 2,230,560 of NC_079882.1, read as the reverse complement.
CAATTTTTTAAAGCTGGGTCCAACCACTTGTTGAGGAACAGACAGGTTAATTACGTCATCAAATACCCTGTAAGCCCCAACACATCTACAAATCATATTGAAGAACTACTTTGTATCACATTAAAGTACTGCCTGTCTATGAGCGGGATTCGATCTGCGATCCCCAGAATTGTAAGCCGCAGACAAACGCACTACATTACGTGTGGCAAATTTTAGTGATTCGCGCAGAAAGTCTATCCGGATTGTGTGTATCACCTATCTCCTATTCACGCATTCCCGATAGAAATCGTTCTGAAACAAATTCCGTACCGAATAAGGTGTCTGTTCACTCAAAACCGGCGCTATCCCATATGTGAAACGAAATAATTCCGTTTCGATATAAAAAGTGAAATGATTTTGCTAAAATGCAGAACGCATCGTGTTGCGGAATGACTTCTATCAGCGACATGTGAAAAAGATCTAAGACAGTGTTAGTGACGCAGCTATCAATCACAATTGACAGGCTTGTCAGAGAACTTCCTTGCCTACCTATAGTTACAGTATTCCTTGTTTTCGATTCATGCGTTGGTTTGGGTAAAAGCCTGAGCGACAAAATTACCGTTACTTCTAAGGGTTCATGCATGATTCACCAGGTGTTGCTTTATATCTGTTTGAACATTTTCAAATACACCTATGAAAAACAAAATGGCCGTAGAATATTCCAAACGATCCTCTAAAGGAAGTTTCTTTCGCATATCGGTTCAAAACAACCAGCGGCTGCATTCGTTTACAGACGATTTTAAAGAATCTTCGACAGAGGATTTAGAACAACGTCTCCGAGCTCAGACAATACAAGTGTATGCGCAAGTTCTTGTTTATCTTGAGTGGAATAAGTCGTTTAAATAATTTCAGGCTCCTTAATAGTAAAAAACAGTCATTTGCAATTTTATATGAATGCTATTTTGATAGGGGAGCATGCAATACCTGTATTTCTCTCTCTCAATGCTCTTCTATATTAGCGTGAATACAAAAATGAATGAAGCCCTAGGAAGCAAGCTGAAGGGGGGCGCAGGGTTGAGAAAAGGATAAAGAATTAGAACCAGTTTATGTAACATAAGGTGTCTAGGTAAGAAAGAAAGCAAGTTTGGAAAAATATGTTTTTCATCCAAAGTATCATACATATCTTTTCAGTTGCCTTATATGAGAAATTTTTCCATGTTAGTTACACTTAGTAACCTAATCGTAGGGGGGGGGGGAAGGGGGGGGGGGGGCAGGGAAACAACACCAAATTTTGGAAAATCTTACCACTCGTTTCAATTTATGAAAATCCACCTACGCCAATTTATCAACACCCTTCCTCCTCAATAAGCCCCCGCCCCTCCGATTAGGTTACTAAGAGAAGCAGCCTCAGCCTAAGCAAAAACGCAATGTATCCAGACACTATTCCAGTTCACAAAGTCTGTACAACTATACAACATCCAGTTATCTGATGACGTCATGATCACTCTGTACAAGTAATGCCCGTCCTAAATTGCGAGTTAACGCGAAGTGAAGTCGTTCTACTTTCGCAATTTCTTCTTCTTCAATTGTCTAATAAAAACAGTGAGTTGTGTTAATACTTATTTAGTACGTAAAACGTTTTTTGCACTGCATCTGTCGTTTAACACTGTCATGGAAATATGGAAATAATCAAGATTTTCTAGCCAAGCAGTGGATTTACGCGGCAAAAAACAAGATTTTTAGCAGCAAACAAAAAGAATTTCATGCGGTACATATGCAAGATCTTCATGTCGTAAAAGCAAGATAACTATATGCCAAATGACAAAGATTTTTACGCATTAAAAAGAAAAGATATTCACAGAATCAGGCAATACATACATTACACACCTTATTTTGTTTTTGTGTGACATCAGGATTATAACATAACTGCAACTCCTTCAAGCATTGCATCAATTCGTACGTTTGTTCACTGGTAAATATAATCTAAAGAGTCAAACACTTTAATTGCTTCAGGTGGAAACGAAAAACGTTGTAAACCATATCAGCACGGTGAGGCGCTGTGCGGCAATACTCCAATTAATTGTGTATTCTCCCCCAACCTTTAAGCTGGTGTATTATCAACTTCAATTATTTGGAGGGTTTTGGTTTTTTGTTAACTTTTTGGCGAAACGGTGTTGTTTTTAAACGCATCTTCGCATAAATTGTGATAAACGTCTAGAAAAGGGGTCTGGTCTGCAAATTTGACATTTGTTAATTATTTAAACAGTTATGTTTAAAATTATTTTGAAAACAATATGGCAAAAATGAAAAAGGTTATGAAAACAGTTCCAACACAACCTCGAAAACGTTTTCACAAAGATAAATTGTAGGATGCGTGAATAAATAGTTAAACACAACAAAATGAGTGAGTTTAAGAAGATCAGTCACATAGGATACCTACTTCTTTATTTTCTAGTAGTGGAAGTGAATCAATCAACAGAATCATCCAAAATCTAAATGTTAATAAATTCTTTCAACTTAACATTTACTTTTATTTTTAGTTATTACAGATGCTTCACATTGGAAAAAAAAATTACTTTTTTGGCGCTAAATTTGATGTTAGCAGAGACACCAACAATGCACCAGCTTTTCTGTACTGGCTGGATAAATATAGTTTATGAAATTCGTGATATTTTCCTGTAAACAAAATTAAGATCAGTAAAACAAAGAAGTTGACTTTCATTTTTTTAAGCTTGGGTTGGTTTAAGTATACAGTAATCATTTCTGTCAAGCAAACATTTTACGGACAAAATATTTATCTCCGAGCGAAGATACTACAAGATATTTTCGCTGAAGTATACCTATATGTTTGTCTTATGTGCATCCTTGTTTCGCAGTTAACATTTTGCGTTTTAGTGTTTTAAGATTTTGCTGGTTATGCTAACAAAATATAACAAAAGAATTATACTCATGGTTAATATTATGGCTAATAATTTAATCGAGATATATAACTTTTGAAAATATTGGAATTAACGGGCGAGTATAATAATGAGTTTCAAAATCATGGAATTTTTGCTCGCAGTGTTTTTCTGGTTTCCTTTTGTGTTAGATTGGCGACAGACGCAACAGTGCGCCGCAAAGACCACGTGGTTGCCAATAGGGTGGAAAAATGCTAATTTAGGGTGAAAAAGGGTACTCTATTAAAAAAAGTTGAAAAAAGTTCACAAAAGTGGTGCAACACAAGAATGTTGGGATTTTTTGCTAGTATAAAAATTTTCTTATTTTCATTCATTAGCTTTTAGGCTAGGAAATTAAATGACATTACCCTACCTAGAAATGTAAGTTTATTGTTCAGTAACATAGAAGAACCAAGGTTCTCTATCAGATCACACTGAGCGAAAGTTCCTGTTTCCATGTAGTGGTTTAAAAATCTGTAGAAAAAAAAAGAGAAAATCGCATGTTATGCACATTTCGTAGTGTAGCAAGCCTTGATCACACAAAACAAGACAAACTTACTTTTCTGTTAAAAACGAAACAAAGACTTCATCCTAAAAAATATACAAAGCTTAACACAGTTGTGAATTAATAATACTTTAAATTTTACGTGTATAACTTTTATTGTTTCCCTTTAATTGTTTCCTGAATCTTCAAACGCATTGCGGTGAAAATCAACGACATTCACAAATAAAATGTAAGAATTTGCTAAAAGTATTTACTTTTGCCCTTAAGCACCAGGACAAGGCTACACCCAATCTTTTCCTCCTGAGAGCTTTCATACCCATTACTTTACACACCGTATTGCCTACAAAAAGTAAACAATAGTTAAGAACGCAATACTTCCATTTATCAAAGGAAAGTAAAAACAGAACAAAAAAGTCTACTTTGTTCAGTAAATCCATATTTTGTACATAAGTGGATCACTTTTAACGCTTTTGCTTCACTATCTAAAGAGATCTTCTCCAAATAAGCTTCCAAATGTTCCCTAAAAATGTGTTCAGACAACAAGAATTATACAACACACAGCTTTAAATGACAAAACCTTGTGCGGGACTAAAAATGCTTGGATACTAAAGTGATATTTCGACAGACTACGAAATTATTACGTTCTTTCTTTATTCAGCACGTTAATTTCAATAAAGTTATACAGAAAAAATACTGTAATTACAATTAGAAAAACCCTTTCACAATTTCGGTCGGACAAAATTAACGGTTGACAGAATCAAATATAGGCATAATTTGTCAACGTAAAAACGATATTCTTTAAACATAAAAAAAGTTATTTTTCTACCTTCCATGTACTGGACACGTCATCAAATAATCCGCAGCAATGCTCCATAAACTATAAAAAAGTACAACATAACTCAGCCTGCTAACATCCATGATGGTGATACATTTATGACGTACATTACCTTGAATGAGACATCAAACTTGCGCTATATTCTAATATTATGAACTCTCTGAGTTCTTCGCCATAACTAAATCAACCGAGAGAGAGAATATATATATAAAACATCCGCAACGAAAAGGAGTTTACCAATAATAAAGAATTACTGACTTACTCTAAATTTGAACTTCTTAGCAATCCACAATGGAATAACAAATCAGTAAGGTGCGCAACAAACCACCAATTGGGTAGAGTTGCACTATGATAACAAGAAAAACTTATGTCAAATAAAATTTACTTATCGTTTTTATATGAGTAAATGCAAAAAATAATGTTGGATATACCTGCACTTTTCAATGATCTTATGAATATCAAACGCCATAATAGAAAGAAAGATTTCATCCAAAGCCGTCACTTTACCAATACCATTGTACATTTCCATACATTCCTAAAACATATTCTAAATAATCAATTGTTAAAAGCAACAACTTAATGAAATCCTTATCCATGTTAATGAAATCATTGACAACAAAAACGTTCTCTTTGATATTCAAAGCAACAAAGGGGAAGTCTTAGGAAATCTTTTAAGGAGGTCCGAACATAATAGGAATAACAACTTCATTTTGTGAGAGGACTACGAAGCGATGTGCAACTTATGTTTTAGAGCTTAATAAGTCGAGTCGTTGAAATAAAAGCTCTTTTCGTTCTGAAGATATACACGTTTAAAGATGTTTTCAATTATTCTGCATAAACTTGATGTCCAAATATTTGACCTGTAAAAAAATACGCTTTCCTGAATATTATTTTGGTCATAACTTGAGATCACTTCCACACATTTGGAAAACCTTCAGAAATCTTCGTTTTAGTTATGAAGCCTTACCACAGCGTATTGTTTTAGATGAAATGTCTTCACTGTAGGATCAGCAAACAATAGTTTGGCAGTCATCAGCTGATACCAAGACCGAAATAAGTCTCTGAAGAAATAAAATAAACCATTAGAATGTACAGAAATGTCAAATTAAACACAGGCTTTTATGCCAGTACTACAAAAATATTCATTATTTTTATTACAGTTAGCTCCCGGTAATTCAAACACCGGTTACCTTGAACATTCGTTCAATTGAACCATTTTCTTGGGTACCTTGAACTTTCGTTAATACTTTCTTATAAAAAACTCTGGTTACCTTGAACCTCGAATAACTTCGTTAATTCGTTAACTAATTTCTTTGGATAACATAAACTTTCACTCGAGAAAAGGAAATCAAAAACTACATAAATGTCAGATATTATAATTATTTTTTTAGTTTTTATTAACTCCTGATGTAATACAGATAGGTAATGTTGTCTGTTAAGAAAAATTCAATTTAACAAGGGACTTTCATTGCCAAGAATGTACTTTTTACCGGTACCTGTCGCCCCATCTTTTGAAAAACTCAAACTATAATCTCAATTTAGACTAAATTCGCCTTAACAGGAGCTTCGTTTAACTCTAAAAATCGTTTAGTCCAACTATTTTTCTTGGTCTCTTGGAGGTTGGAGTTACCAGCACTAACTGTATATAAAATTGAAAAAAGTTCAGTAGAATCATGAGTATTGTACTTTTGTTTGAGAAGAGCTGCATCTCCACCACATAACAACTAAACAAAATAAAAGTATATATCATCTTTAATGTCGGTCATTATTCAAAACACATTATTGAATGACTCTAAAAAAGGTGAATTCTGCTTTAAACATAAAAAAGGAAAAAGATAGGACCTATGCTACCCTTTTTTAGGCACTAAAATTATAATTACAGTAGACGTCCGATAATACGCATGCCGCTTTATTCGAACTTTCCGTTATTTCGAGCAAATTGCCAAGTCCCTTGAGTTTGGTTTAATAAAGTCTTATATTTTGAGCTGCTTAATTCGAACTTCGATAATTCGAACATTCCGCTAATTCGAACAATTCTTTAGTCCTAAGGCTACATTATGCTCGTTAATTCGAACTTTTGTGTATCGATAAATAAAATGTTATGGGAAAATAAAAAAACGTTTCCATTTTTATTGCATCAATGGTGGCAAAATATCTTTCAATTTATCAATTAAATTGGCATTCCCAATAATTTTTAAAAATGTTTCAGAATCAAACCGAACGTTTAAAACGCTCATTTTTTAAATACTTTAGAATCAAATCCAATGTTTTTTTAGCTGTTTGTATTTTCGTTTGCTATTCACGTTTATAGATGTTAATCGCTGGAAAACACAAATGCAATATTATATATTTTTACAATAATTTTTTTTCCGAACTTCCAATAATCCGAACATTCGTTAATTCGAACAAATAATTTAGTCCCTTGCGTGTTCGAATTAACGGACGTCTACTGTACAACTAGTGGACAGAATTTTTAGATATTTGTGAAGAGAGGTAGCAAACAAAGAAATATTTTAGGGTGGTCCACGTTATAGAAACTGAGGTAACTTTCCATGCATAATTACCTCACACAACACTTGCAACTGTGGATATTCTAAAAAATCTCCATCACTTAATCGTGATGCGCATTCTGAATGCCAATGCTGCCATTTTGAATTAAAATCATTCATTGTCTGACCTTGATATACCTGAAACATTTTAAACATGATTAAGATGGTTATTTTCAGTCCCCCATATCTACAAATAAAATTACCCACATGAAAAACAGGCATCTTCTTCAATAGTTCCTCGATATTTGCAAATGCCTGTAGAAAAATTATAGTGGTAATTGTGTAAGTTATTTGAATACAGTTTCAATCGACATAATAAAACTTTCCACAGGTCAGATGTATTTCAAAAACATTTGTGGTATTTCTGCTGCTTCAATAAAAAGGAGACTATCAAGCAATTAGGTCAATCAGGCTAAAGGTGTAATGTTATTGCAACATACATCAAATCTTCTTGGATCACGATCAGGATGATGCATTAATAAGTCACAAACTTCATTAAGTCGACCTTGTAACACAAAGCCATAAACCTAAACAACAATAACTTAAGCTGTACCAATCTGAATGTGAGACAATAAGAGCACAGCGGAATAAAAAGACACAGGATTTTAAACTATGCTACTAACAAACTCTGTAAAAATACAATAAAATCACCAAAACATAGTAACAGTGCACAAGTTTCCACCTGCTCGTCTTTGGAAACTGGTGAATATTTCTCAGCAATTAAATTTCATAAAATGAATTTATGCATTTTTACTTTAATATTATCATTTGACAAAGTAGAAAACGAAAAGATTCAATTAATTTATTGACAATTACATTGACTTCTCTATATATGTATTTGTTCAAACAGATTTAACAGAAATAATTTGGCAGGGAAAATTTAAGGTATAAAATAAAGCATCTGAAGAAGAAGAAAAAGGAGAAGATAAACAAACCTACAGTTGGCCAGTAATCTTGATGTGAATACGGATCATCTGATGACATGACATTTTGCCCAAGTATATCTGCCTCATTGAAATGACATCTCACCCATTCCAACAAATGTTGTAAACAATAGCTTCCTAAAGTAACACAAATCATTTTAAAACAATGTAAATTAAAAAAATTAGTTCAATGTAGTGACATTCCAGCCTAAAATTGAATGGGGAATTATGAGGAGAAAGTTTCGCGTTTTCGCGTTTTTTGGCTGTTTTTGCGAATTCAAGTACCTGCAAAAAAGATTACCATTCGGATTCAGGAAAATTTATCCCACGCAAATTAGCCTAGGAAGCCGATTCGTGACAGTTAAATTGAAGGAAAAAACTCATATTTCATGTTTTTCACACATTTTTTTTGACAACATAAGTATTATATCAGTCTAAATCAATATCATAATAATTGTCTAATGAGAAAGAAATATTTCTGTTTGATGTAAACAAATCTCTGTTTTATTTGTCAAAATTCCAAAATATTTAGTGAAAAAAATGCACAAAAACCGAAAATCGCAAAAGATTATCCCACTTGCAATTCACTTTTCAAGTTAAACGTGAACGATTATTTTACACAAAATAGATTTAATCACTCATTCACAAAAGTAAATCCCTAAAATTTCATGTTTTTTTCCTCACGAAACTCCCCCCCCCCCTGAAACTTTCTCTCTGTAAAGTAACTACCAAATTACATTGGTATGAAAACACTACTATGGTGTGTCACAAAATGCTATAAGTTTTGTAAGGATTATTCTTATAGAACTTACAACTTTAATTCATTAAGGGGTTAGCATTCTATAAAGTGATCAATCCAATTTCTCACTTTTTTAATCCTTGTTCCCCTGTTAGCATAAAGTAATGAAATTACTTTGATAGTGGTTATTTTCTTATCAGTCCCTTTCACGCCGAGCTTAGTCGAACTGATTTTCAATTTCAATTAAATTTTCTTTATCAACTTAGGCTAAAAAAAAAGTCTGCTAAGTGAGAGCTCCCATTTTTGGTGACCCTGTTTAACCCTATTCATATTGGGGTCAGAGTGACCCTTCTTTAGGGGGATGCCCTACCAATATTTTTCGATAAATTAACTTCATATAGATAGAAACTCAAGTAAAATTTCAGGTAAAATAAGCCAGGCAATCAAAAGTTAAAAGTCAAAAAACGGAAGGGTAGGACATTCCCTGCCCCTCCTAGGACTTTCACCTCGAATTTGTACGACTCAAAACACCACCCTATCAAAAAGGAAGTACATACCACTGTATCAGGCATGAAACAGAGAATTGCTTATGGTTTGCAGGGTGGAGTAAAACACGGCTCAAGTGGCATTTAGTTAAAATTTGGTAATATTAAAGGGATCAGGAATAATCGCTAAGATTCGAATAGACAGATTATTCCTCATTTTTGTTGCTATACTTTTTTAATAGTTTTTTAAGGGTAACTTCTAATTTATGGCCATCACTATAAACTTATGTCTGATTTGTAAATTGTTTTCATTGGTTTGTAACAAAAGTTCTTTATAAAGCTTTTACAAAGTTTAAACCAATACACACCTTGTTACATGGGAAGTAATCTATAAGGAATAGATTCTTGCCAAATTTTACATTTTTCAAGTTATATATCTGGCTATGCATAATCATTTCCGTTATTGATTTAAAACATGGTGCAAATAATGACAATAAGGTAACAAGTAAAAGTAACACTTAAAAGTATTTCCTCAGGACATTTTTGAAAACTCTTGACATGGGAACAAACTAAGTGTATTGTCTATCTAATTATCATATCTAATTCTAGGTCAGATTGTTCACCTTGCATCCTTTCTTCCAATAAAAATATCAATCGAATGTTCAAATCTACTTCTCTATTTAGTTAAAGACATACCACTTTGTGACTGTACAAGAAGAACTTCACACAAATACCAAATCATTTCCATAAAGCTTAACAAATTTAGCTAGAAAAAGAAATTAAAATATTAAATGTTAGACACTTCAGAAGACATGGTGTATTTTACTGTAAACAGAAGTTTGGACAAACTTCATTTTCCATGCTTTCCTTTACAGTCCTCTCTCGTTGATACTCTAAATAAAAATAAAATATAAAATAGAGTACAGAAACTTTATAGTCAGGAATTTAGGTAGTTAGGTAGTTGGAGAGTTAGTAGTCTGTGAGTTAAGGAGTTGCGACTATTTCAATTAAAAATGTCGCTCTCAATCTCTTGGCTTGTGCATATTTTAAAAATTCATGGTGCAATGGAGATACGGAAACGAATGGACTACAACACTTTTTATTTATCCAACATTAAATATAGATAACAACTGTTTGTGTACATATTTTTTAGAAATTATGACGAATCTCTCTAATTAATGAAAGTGTATAGCAGGAGGTACACAATATCAAAGATAGGAAAAGAAAGGCAAATTTTAGCTATTTTTGCGCAGAAACATAAATCTACAGTAACAAGCAACCATTAGGTATCCGTAATAAATTTCATTGACAACCATGTTTTATGAACGTCATTATCAGCAAAGCAATCTTTTATATGTTTAATTATTTTGAATTAGGCCGTTGAAAGTATCATAAACCTGACATTTTCATTCATTGTTTTCAATGAATGTATGTTTTTTTCTTTTCTTTCATTGCATATGTTACGGAGATATGAGGAATAAAAAGGTTAAGTTGACCTAAGCATCAGTTTTTTTGCTTAAAATTCGTGGAAACTAATCTTATGAGACTGAGGACTAAGCTCTTTATGGGTAAGAGATTGCTTTATGGGTAAGGGATTTGAACACGTTTATCCTTATTGATAGCACAAGAGAAAACAGATAAAGATTTCAACATCATTGCCGTAAAATTTAGCAACTCTCCAACTCCCACTATGGTAACTACATAGCTCTCCAACTCTGTGACTCGAAATTCACCTATTCTCTAAAATATATATACCCAATATTGCACTTTTACTTTTTAACTAAAACAAACAAACACTTACTCAGCTTCTCTCGTAGTTTAATAATACATGACTGAATGACAGCCCGATATTCTAGACTAGTTTTAATCCATCTATATAAAAATAAAAGAAATATGTCTGACATATTACAAAATAAACACTACTATTCATGTTGCTGGCAAATATCAGTAGGATAAACACCTGATGTAATTCGATTTATACCTTTCGAACAATATGAAGCAACAAAAAATGAACTTACGCTTCCTTCTCACCACCATCATCCTCACATGCTTCCTGTAGATCTAAGAAGATTCCTAAAAGTCAAAAAAATAAAAAAAATTTAGTACTGCCAATACATTCCTGTCCCTGCCAACAAGTGGTGGTATTGGACAGGTAGTGCTGCAAACCAAAAATTGCCTCACAATTCCTCTAATTATCATAAAAATTAATAAAGAAATTATTTAAAATAAGAACTTAAGACTCCTTTTTTTGCAATAACATCTATATTATAATGCCTGTATGCGTCTATCCGTCCGTCCATCTGTCTGTCACGCAAAATGGTAGCTTAGCTGTGACGGGCGAACCTGTGGATTTTTCCACGGGCTAACGACTAGTTTGCACTAATATTTAGACCACATACAACCACATGGGAATATACAAATGTTACATTGACAATGACATGCAATAACAATGACCACTGGACTCAATTGCATTCTTTCCAAGGAATTATTTTTCTTTTTTTATAATGGTCTTTAAAGACTCAAACTGCTTTGAAAAACAGTCTAAGGAGATAAGTAGGCTTAAAGTTTCTTTACAATTCAAAATAGGTTAGTTAATCCTTTGCGAGATTCACAAATTAGGTTATTCTAGCACCCTGTGAGTATTCTTTTCTACTCTTTTAAAGTTAAAAGCCAGTTAACAGCTGTAAGAGTCAACTTTTTGTTGTTACATTCAAAATTTCATTTATTTTGGATAAACATTTCTAAATAATAAAAAAAATAAGTGTCTTTACCTAATTAAAATGTTGCTACACTGAAAAATTAATTTGTAAAAGGGACTGAGAATTGTGTTTTTATCTCTGTAACCGTGGGAAGTTTTTTGTCGAATTTGGAGATGGGAGGTGTTAGAAGAGGCAAGTAAACACGCAAAAAAACAAAGCAAATGTCAACCACCTTAAAAAACTTTAGCAAAATATGTCTGCAAAAATATTTTTAAACCATCATAAGCTTGCTTTGTTTTTCATAACCAATTTTGTTCCCAACTTCCAGTAAAATTTGGAAGTGATTATCTTTTCCATTTAATCAAAAATTGGAATACGAAGGGTGAAGAAAAAAAAACGCGAAAAAAATGAATGGAATAATAGAATACCATGGGTTTCATTGAGCAGTTTTCTCGTCACACTATTCTGAATGTCTACATTCCAACGTAACTCTTTCAATATGCCATCACCAGCTTGACCTAAAGGAAATCATAAAATACTTTCGAGTTATCAAAGCAACAATGACAAAAGAATTAAAACAGTTAAAAATAAGGATATACCTCCCATGTTGTAATGCACAATCAATGAATTAACACCCTGCCATTTTGCTATATTTTGATGTATATCACACATCTAAATATTTAATTTAGATCATCGTTTTAATACTTTTTTGATACTTTAATTTAGCCTGATTTCTGTCCATAAACCTAGGTCCTAGACTTTGAAAATTTTATTTCTTATTCACTGCGTATCCCTGAATTTCTTGTAAGGAAAAGATAAAAGAGGGCATGCAAAATTTATTGGATCATTGTATATATATTGTATATATATGATCCACATTTTATCACAAAGAAAATTTTTTTTTGTTAAACATAAGTCTATAGTCAACAAAAAAATCACTAAGGGACAAACATGTTTATTTTCAAAATTGTTAGGATCATTTGTTTTTTGGTCCATCTGTCTTTGCAAAACGCACAATTAAAGTAATAATTGTTAATCTTTTTTAAACACAATGAATGAACTTTCAACAGCTATAACTCATAAGTATTAACAAAAATGAAAGAGTAAATTTACCGTATTTTCCGGTATATAACCCGCAGGTTATAAGTTGATTTTTACGACTTCCACCGTTGGTGCGGGTTATAATGTGGTGCGAGTTGTGTGATAAGTTTTATATTTTCTGCCATTTATTGTGAAATTTAAAGTTTATACATTTAATAAAGAAAATAGTGCTGATGGGATAAAATACGTACATTGATATAATTACATGCGCTATACTATTGCTTGCCAGTGCTAATATTACGAGCTCTCTCTGAAACACAATTCTGAAGATCATTTTTCTTTTGTGTTGAATGTAATTCTAATCTATTTATATCTTCGCAATCACATTGAGCACATTGAAATGATTTGCGTCTCATAATAGAGCAATATAGCAGGTATCATTTTTAGGTTTAATTGACACGTATTTCACAACTTAGTGCCCAGGACTTAATTATTAATTCCTGTTAAAAATATTGAACAATGTTAAAATTAAAGTATAGATAATAATTTTCTTCTTTTATCTTCGCTACCTTTAAGCAACTGGTGGCCACTGAAAATATCAAAAATAAATATAAAATACATTTAACAAGAGACATGCAACTATCTCCTCCCAATTGCCACCATTCATTTTATCATGCACACTGTGATTGCTGAGATATAAATGGATAACAAAATTCTATAAACATTAGAAAAGAACATTCCATACATTGCTGTTACAGACAATCGGTGATAATTATTATGTTTATTTTTATGCCAAAAAAACCTAAATATACATAAAAACAGAGATTTTATTTTAGGTTTTAACCAGATAGCGTGTTTTTTTATTTGTTTGTTTGTTTAATTGCAGGAAGCAAGGGTTATTATAGGCTGAAACTAATGTCTACAAATAATAAAAAACCTCGCATTGTCTGATTCAGTACTGTCGGAATTAGCGGAAGATCGACTTGTCAAATTAATTTTAATTCATTATTATTTCGGCAATCGGAGACAAGGAAGTTAAGACTAAGAGAGTCGCTAGTTCAAACATTCGGTTCCTTGCATGAAAGAAAACAGAACACACACGCACATGCTTATAAAATGATTCAGGTAAGTAAAAATCCGCTGGATTTTTTTCTTAACACAATGCGGGTTATGCAAAGGTGCAGATAAGTAAAACACATTGATTGAAATTTTATGCGGGTTATACAAAGGTGCGGGCTATCTGAGAGCATCTAGTTTAAAACTCCCTAAAAAAGCTGAGCCGCGGGTTATACGATGTGTGGGTTATATACCGGAAAATACGGTAGGGTATTTACTAAAGTATTTTTAAGAGCAAATGGTGATTGTATGTTTGTAACATTAAAACCATGCTAAAATTTCCAAAATTCTTCCACAAATTGCACTTAACCAAAAAATAGATCTTCTTATTTCTCGAACCTAGTAGGCGACGTTTGGGAGATATTTCTCTCATCATCGAGCAAAGAAAATAATGTTGGATATTTATTGGACGATATATAATTACAGAGAATCGCAATTCATAAGAATATGTTAGAATTAACCAATTATGGTAATTAAACAGGCCTTGCCATGAGTTGCGAGTAATTGCTCGCGCCTGCGCTGTGCTCGCGTAAATGCTCGTTACCCGAGCATTCTATTGCTCGCGTAAATATTAACATTTTGAGATAAGTGTAAACGTTTTTCTCAAGAATTGATTGGTCTTTTAAGTAAAATTCCTGCACAAACACTCAACCTGAAACTGAAAAGATATTTGGTGTGATTATTTTCCACCCATCATGCAAAAGTTCATTCGCCATTTTGTAAAACGCGTGCGATACGGGCATTAAGGTTAATCTTTGTTGCGCATTCATTTTGCAGTAGAAAAGTGGGGGACGTTTTAAATCGTGAACCCCAAACACGATGATCGAGCGTCTACCGGTATAGCGACTCTCTCTATCTTAACTTCCTTTTCTACATGTCCGAAATAGTATGCATGACTATACTGTTGTTTTCATAAATTTATTGTTTATTTTTCAGCAAATAGAAAAAAATATGCTTCAATTTCAAATTAAAAAAAAATCTTTATCTGCATGGTTTAAATAAAACTTCAGGTACATAAAATTTATACAGAAAAAAAAATTATACCACACGTGGGTTTCGTTTTTAAAATTGTTTGAATAACAGTTGCGGCATAAAGAAAATAATCCATTAAATTTGGACCTGTATGGTTTCCAATTGTTTTGTCAAATGAAGAAATTATCTACAATTAAATCCATGATAAATTGTCTGTTCCGCCTGTAAGTGCAGTTTTGCAGACTTGCGTCATCCGTGCTCCGTCGACGTTCACCTCCGCATTAGTTAAGAACCGCATGGCTGGATTTTTTGTGTAAAACCTGGTTACCAACGACGAAGGGGCCAGGCAAAAGAGATTTATGTCTACGTTGTTTTTTAACTAAGTCAGGAGTCGGTGAATTAGCTAAGATGGTCAGGTTGGCTATGAATAGGCTTCCTCATGGATTTCAAGGACCAGGACTATTCAATAATTCTGAGATCTAAAAGTGTCCGACCAAGACGGAAATCTATCGGACGTTTTAACCAACAAAAGTTCTAAGCGAGCCACGGACATGTCGGACCAAACTGGAAATGTGACAGGCATTTCAATCACACGCCTGAAACTATTTAGGTGTGTGCCAAGGCGCACGCCTCTCCTGAAAAAGACGCCCTGAGAGACTAAATGTAAAGTTTTTTTAGCGAAAAATATGGCGAGCAAAATTTCTCGCGTGGACACTCTGACGCAAGCAAATAATTGCTCGGGAGGTTATTTGCTCATGACAAGGCCTGTTAAAATTTTCAAAATTACATAATTATTATATTAATCATATAAATAATTATACAAAACAATAAACAATTATGTTCAAGAAATGATAAACCTTTAACTGATGTTTTAGTGTATGGGAATAAACATAATAAAAGTTCAAGCAGTGGTCAAAACAGGGAATTTTAACACATGTTTAAGAAAGTGGTAACTGGAATCATTAATTAAACTCTTTAACTACTTCTGGAACAAACAATAATGAAAGAGGATCCATGGAAGAACAGAAATTTTGTTACATATATGTATTGTATATTTTACTAACCTTTAAATGGCCATCCTGTATAAATATTTGTGATAAATAAATACATGTGTAAATTAAATTACAGAAAGTTTAATGGTGACTAATAGTGACAACATTAAAACAATGGATATCATTAGGTACTTAAAAAAATATTGTTATTCATACAGATTTTTTTACCTTTTACTTTCTTAATTTCTCTTCAAGAAATGACCATACATTTCCACAAGCTTAATTAGAACGTGTAAATCTGGATTTATCAATAAATTTCAACATTTTATGTGAGTGAGGTGATGTGATGGGTGATCTCCTGGAGACTCCGTGATATATAATGGTATTTTCGTCCCCTCAACACATAAAATAGTATACTCATATCTGATATTTTCTCTGAAAATCCGGAAACTAAGCTTTGGTATTGTATACCACACAAGTACACTTTAATTGCAGAGGTGACACACAATTGAAGTTTTATTTCTATGGTTGGCTATGGTTGGGAATAAAGAAAAAGAACAACTACAAAAGGCCTCATGATATTGTTACACCTGCAAGAAAGGGCTCTTGCAGGTGTAAGAATTTTACGAGGCCTTTTATGTGCACAATGGTTTTGTTTTCTGTGTAGATAGTAATTTAAGCATCAACCCATTTTGCACCCCATTATTCTATTCGAGTTATGAAAAGGTTAGAAAACCATTTCCTATTGTAAATTCCCCCAGGTCTTAATGTGAAGCATCAGTCAATCAACCGCCACAAAAAAATCCGACCACACTTGACCACCTTACATCCGAATGATAACTCACCAATAAGAGAAAGGAGCTTTTTTCCTGTCTTCCCATACTCTTAAAGGGGACAAAAGAGCTTAAAATATATCCTGTGGTGAATGGTTCCAAATAGGCAGTATTGACTTCTATGCCTATAAAAAGTAATCACCTGCGACGGTCCCACAATTTTATCAATGGCACCTCTAAGTCCTAAAAAACCTTTTTAATCAACTTGATGAGTTCTGCGCATGACTGATCACCTGTGATAAAGTCATAAGGTAGTTAGGAAAATGTTGAATAAGTGACTGAAGAATTCAGTGGTAGCAAGTCTGCAAAGTGATTGAAGGTAAAAGGGCCTACCCCCAAAAAGGAGTACAACATGAAAAAATATTGCCCCTCCCATCTGTATTCTAGTAGAAGACAATCATCCTGGTGAACTGGACATAAACGAAAGGTATGTTTAATATCTATATACTGTATTTTGGCTAAAAAACATTCCATCTAAGATGACAACCATGTCAAGAGCATCATCAAATGATGAGTAACTAACCAAGTAGCATTAGAAATTCCATCATTAACTGAAAGCTAATGTGGGAAGGAAAAATCTAAAACTACCTGAATAGTACCGTCATTTTTAGGTGCTGCTCTCAATGGAAAAATTAACCAATATCCGATCAGGGTGAGACAGTAGTAGTTTGCTAAATAACGCAACATTTAAAGGAGCATGCACTAAAAACGAAAGGAGGAAAAAATTACTTGGTACTAGGTTGAGAGGGCCAGAATGAACAGCGAGTTTCTAGGTGACTTTTGGAAAATGCTTCACATTTGCATTTGGAAGCAGTTGTTTGCACAGAGTAATGCGAAACAACTCTGATCCCCAAGGTCTATAATATAGGAAAATCAGTAGCAAAATGTCCCCGAATAGGAAGGAGGGCGCTTGGGTGATGTAGAAGCCCCTTGCAAGTGGGTAACAAGCTGGCTGCTGGTCCCATATCAATTAAAAAGATTGTTTGCCAGTTGCAGCATATGCAATTGGTCAAAAGCACACACAGCTGGGAACACGTACTTGGTTGTTATAGAGATGGAAGTGCTTTTACGGCAGAAAAAATGCAAACATTCAAAAAGGTTTTTAAATATATACCAACAAAGGATCTCATTTTTTGCACCTTTATCGTTAAAAAATCGGTTTTCTTATAACTCATATCCTGTTTTTTAGTGCTTAGCTTAGGTAGCCATCCATACCTTTTTTATAAGTGTTAAAACACGTTCCAAAAATTGTGCACCATGCTTAAAAAAAGTTTAAAAACCGCTATAGCCCGGGTTCCTCTCTCTTATCGGCGTTAGGGTACGGTACAGGGCCGCGGAAAGTAGAAAAAAATCCGCGGAAGAATAAGAGAAAACAAGAAAAAAGTCAGCAGCAGATAGCAACAGATAAAAAACAACCCGTTTTTGCTGCCAAGAGTTTAAAGATAGTGGAGTTTACAGGACTGTAATCGTCCGGTGACTATTCATTTGTTTTTATACTCTTTCTGCTCCTGTGTGCAGGCAAAGTTGACATCCCTTAAAATTCAGATTAGAACGGAACGGATTGGAACCGAAAACTTTATCAACCAATCATATTCCAGAAATTATCGTGTGGCTGCACAAAATGTTCTTTATTTTCCGCTTCTCTTCATATTATCGCTATAAATAAACTTTCGCTTTGGTGTTGTCTATCAGGGGTTTATAAATCATGGAAAAACAAATGATAACGATTCCGAAGAATTATCAAAACGTTTCTCCGTTTATTGATGGCTGGCAAAGTTAATCCTTCCACACGTTTTTTATTGAAAAACGTAGAAAAACATGGAACTTTTCAGCTAACGGAAGATACTATGAAATGTCTTGCGAAACATTGCACAGCCTATGTATGAAAAATTGTTGCTCCGGGGACCAGGCAAAAAGGAGCAGTGATATTTGATTGCATTATTAGCCATTTGATCGCATCTGGTCCTTCCAGCTTTTGATGTAGATAGTTGGCGAAAAATAATTGGTGGAAATGGGGTGTGGATTGGTTTCTGATGATTTGTGTCATGCAATTGCATGACACAAATGCAATTGCATGACATGCAAAATTTGTTCTAGGAAAGTGGAGGGAGAAGATTTGTCTGTTGTGGCTGCTTGTAGACTTGTTCCATGTAATAAATCACCTGATTTAAGACCCATTGGAATTGGCGAAATCAATAATGCACGTGGTAAAACAAGATGTTGTTAACCAATGCCAACAATTATGCGCTGGTATTGAGGCAGGAAGTGAGGCTATTTATGCTTTTGTTGATTTGTTTCAAGAAGACGGATTTGTTGAAGGATTCATAAAAATAGATGCTTCGAATGCCTTTAACACGAATAATAGAGCTGTTCTCCTCCATAACTCCGAAATGCTGTGTCCAGAAGTTGCTACATATACATCTGTCAAATTTTTATAACAAGCCTGTCAGACTTTTGTTGGTGGTGGAAAGGAAATAGCATAGTGTTCCTTTGATACCGGTGGCTTTTCGTACCTATCTGAAAACAACATGTCAGCGCAGTAGTTAATCGCTTCCTCTACTGGGACATTGGTATATAAAGACGAAACGTCGAAGCTTATCATTTCTTCGTTATCATCTAGATGTATATCTTTCAAACTTTGTGATATCGATTGTGTTGACGAATTTATTTGACATTCCTTCACTACTGAAAGCCAGTCAGCTACCTGTTTTGCCACGCGGTAGTACGCTGAACCGGGCATCGACAAGACGGGTCTAAGTGGTGTTAAGAGGTTTGTGTACCTTTGCCAAGCCGTAAAGTCTGGGTGGTTGACTTCTGGTTGGTTTTAGTTTGTCAAAGGGTTTTTCAGTTATTTTATTCTGATCTTTGAGTTCCTTCAGCATGTGGACTATCTTTTCCTCTTCTTTTAGTACCGGATGTTTTTCGTTTTTTCGCGTTTTCGCATGCTTCTCAAATTGTGGAAGGTTTATAATTTCGTCAAGTTTTCGGTTGTATGTATCAGTTTTCATTAAGCAAATGCCTATACCCTTATCAAAGGGAGCAGCTAGCAAATCATTTTCTTTAAGATATTTACGAGTCATTTGGACGTTCCTGGGTGTTTTCTGTTTTTTGCAGTTTTTGATGTATGTCAACGCTTTAACATTAATGTCTGTTATAACTTCTTCGCCAACCTCTTGTTTCCTGCAAAATCTCAATAAGTCATCTAACTCCGAGAGCACCTCATTTTTGTCAAAACTCTGCATCACTGCGTTTTTTGGACCCAAAGTTAAAGTTTCGATGACGTATTTTCGTGGTTGTTTAGTTAAACCATAACAAGTACCCTCCATCGTTTTACGAAGAAATTATCGAGAAGACCCTGGAAAAGATATACCGACCGAAACCACCTACGGTAGAAGAAAGTAACGACGATGAAGCAGAGAGAAAACTTGTTTTTCTTCAATATCAAGGGAAGGTGACGGAGAAATTTAAACGCTCGTTAAAACGCATCAATGCACCATGCAAAATTGTCTCTACAATTAAGAATATAAAATCAGTTCTACCATCATTGAAAGCACTTGTGGCGAAGCATATGCAAAGCGGTTTAATGTACAAAATAACGTGTTCACGATGTCTATCGTGTTATGTGGGGCAGACTACCCGACATCTTCTAACCCGTATCAAAGAGCATAAATATACTGCTGTGGGACGTCATTTCAAGACATGTAATGTGGAGCTATCAATCAATCATGCAGAAATAATGGCAAAATCGATTAAGTCGGAATATCATTTAATGACACTGGAGGCACTTTTCATTCGGCAAATAAAGCCTAAAATAAACACAAAGGACGAGTTTAAAAACCGTGAATTAGTAATAAAAGTTTAATTATGACTTATCCCTCATGGGAGTTTTAATCATTTAATACCTTTTTACTTGTGTATAGTGTATGTAGGTAAATGTTGATATGTGATGTGAATACTTTTTATTTAGCAGTTTTACTGTTTATATACTTTTACGTATAGCCTGATGATGAAGTAATACTTCGAAATATATTGCTAAAATAAACATATTACATTGTTTTCTTGCATACTATGTTAAAGGTGAATTTGTTACAACCATGTATGCC
This sequence comes from Hydractinia symbiolongicarpus, assembly GCF_029227915.1. Lineage (NCBI taxonomy): Eukaryota > Metazoa > Cnidaria > Hydrozoa > Anthoathecata > Hydractiniidae > Hydractinia > Hydractinia symbiolongicarpus. The sequence goes on along the minus strand of NC_079882.1, from coordinate 2,209,853 downwards.
ATCGGGTTGATGTCATTGCTTACGTCTACAAAAGATCTCACAGGCGAAAAGAAGTTGATCCAGTCAACTTAAGCAGACGATTTGATTGGGATAGAAATATTTAAAAAACTGAGGCAATGGCGGGATCGAGTTCTACAATATAGCGAGTATGTGGGATACTTCTGAACGAGAGAAAGTCATGGCTAGTGGTAAAAGAAGAACATAACGATGAAGCAGAAGAACTCTTTTCTGGTTCGAACATCAGCATATCAACTGAATGATTTTTACATCTTGGAGAGTTTGCTAAAGGCACTTATATTTCATGTTTGTGGAAAAGAAAGTACTGTGATGGGAACTGATTAAGAATTTCGAACCTCTTTGAGCGAGTTGATTATACCATTGAGAACTTCATAAAACATCTTCTAGATGATTATTCCGTCAATGCAAAAAAATAAAAGTCTTGGCATTATAATTTCATTAAAATATCAGACGATGAGTATATGTATTCCAGCAAATAACAGAATAAACTGCTTCTAACATCGAGGTTTAAGCGCAACAATGATCTGGCGACTAAAAGAAATGCAATTAAATGACTCTCATGTGCTTGCATGTATACTTTTGCAACTACTGATAATGCAGGACCTCCCATGGCAACTCCGTCTGTTTGAGTCTAGAAGTTCTTATTAAACAGATGCAATGTTTTGGTTAGAACAAGCTAACCAAACGCAGAAAATCCGGTACTGGAATCTTTGTCTTTTCATCGAATCGAATTCACAGCATCGTTTTTGATAAGGTCTTTAATGATGTTGAAGGTGTCTTTTATGAGAACATTTGTGTGAAGTGATGTTACATTAAAAGATATCATGCATTCGTCGTCTGCTATCTTCATTTCTCTGATGTATTCCGAGAATTCTTTTGAGTTATTGCTATGGTCACTTGCTGTAAATTTGCTGAGGATAGAAGCAATAAATTTTGATAGGTTAGATAACGGTGTTCCAGTACAGGAAACTATTGGTCGAATTGGATTTCCCCTATTTATGAAATTTTGGTAGTCCGTATAATCGCGGTGATGGTCCGTCACAAGGTTTCAGTTAGTAATACTGCTTATTCCTTTCTCTTTAACTCAGACGTTTCTCGCTACTCCTCTGATGACTTCCGTAGGATCTTTCTTAAGAAGTTTGTAAGGCCTGTTGTTAATGTGTTTGTTGCACTTGTTGATGTAGCCAGGTGTATTTATGATAACCGTTGTTCTTCCCTTGTCAGCCGGTAGGATTATGATATCTTTGTCTTTCTTTAGACTCTTCAGATTTTTTTAAATTGTCCTTAGGTGTTTTGTTTTTCTGTAGCGTGAGGCTGCATCTCTCACAGTAGATCTTTAATTGCATCTTCCACTTTCGCAACTATTTCTGTTTTCGGGAATAAAACTGGTGTTATACAGAAATTTATTCCTTTTAATAGAAGGTTTGTTTCTTCTGTCGTGAGTTGTCTGTTGGAAAGATTTACAATCCATTAGCTCTTTGTCTACACCCGCGTGTGCATCGTCATTGCAACAGACAAACCGAAATAATATCGCCTACTAAATTATCATGTTCAAGAAATGATAAACTTTCCACAGTTAGATTGTTGTAAATAAAAAAATGTATATTTTTATTGATAATAAATTTATTTATGATATTGATAGTATTACAAAAAGATGAAATATAATCCTACCAAAGAATGACAAAGGTTATTTTAACAGCCTTACAGAGTTTACGTTTTATCGGTCACTAAAAAAAGACGCACAAGAAAGACGTTAGAAAAGTGAACAGCGCACTTTAGGTGCATTAAAGAAACGTTTTACAAAGACTCTTTAAAGGCTCGAAAAAGAAGTTATAAACCATAACCTAAAAAAGACGTATTTAAGACGCAATTGAAAGACGTCTTTAAAATGCATTACAAAGACGTCTTTAGGACTGCAAAAAGACGTCTTTAATGGAAATCCGTTTTTAGGACGTTTTTTTGCCGGAGGGAGTGCTTTCGTGTTTGGTGGAATGTCTCGTGAGTGCAGCAGGTTCTCCTTCGTGCTGCAGATTTTTTTCGGAGTGTACAAACATTAAACTTGCCGCAATCGATTCAAGGGCCAACAATGAATGAACATTGCAACGTCAACTTTTCGTGGTAATTTGTTATCCACGTTTAACGTCATGTTTTAAATGTCGTCTATTGTTGATATTATAATGTTTTAATATATATATACTCCACTGTTTATGCATGCATAACAGGGGTTAAGGGGACTTTAATATTTTTTACACTTTTCTTGTTTATTTTAATAATATAACTATAATTTCAGAAAATGCGCCGAAATGCTTTAATTGACATGTCTCGTAAATTTTTTTCAAGTTGAACTTTTTTTAGTGAAGAGCAAGGTTTTTCCCGGTAAGGGGCCTGCTCCTTTAAGACACAAAAAGACATGGGAAATATTTTAGAAACTTGTACTGAAAATAAATAAATATGTTCAAAATATTAGAAGAAAAGAAAAACAATTTCATTCAGGAACTTAGACATAAAAAAATTGTTTGTTTTGGTTACATAATTTATGCATTCGAATTAATAATACATTCTATCCAAATGCAATATTGCAGCCAAAGCAGTGAAAATATATTTTTGAATTGAAACTTATGCAAGAAAGAAAGGATGATTGGGGAGGGATATTATCACCGTGGAAGTAACGTGCAGTCTCATTTCACTGTTTTTGTTCCCGCTGCACCTCCTTTTCCTGATGTATTTTTGACATGCTGTCTGTACCCAAGTTGCACAAGATGGATTAAATAGTTTTGAGAAGGATAAGCCAGCTTAGCTTAGCTTAGCTAAAATTCTGAGGTGCAACAATTTAGATAACAAGCGTTAAAAAAACTCTATAATCTACGTGGAAGCAGAAAAAAGCAGGCCCCCATAGGAAAAACTAAGCTAGTTAATTACCATAATTGATTTAATTTATTGTAAGTATATAGCTAGCTAGCTAGCTATAGCTAGTATAAGCATCAAATTCCAGCTCAAAGTTATGGAAAAGTAAAAAAATTGACATTTATACACTAAGTAGAACTGCCTTTGTTAGTAGCCAAACATTTGATATTCTATGAAGAAATGACCACATAAATCAACTGCAGTGAAAATGTCTCATGACATGTCTAAGTCAAATAAAAACAACAACAGCACAACGTTGCAACATATATGACATGTTCTTTTAAGTTTTTAGCTCATACGTTTTATGGACATGTGTGTTAAAAGATTTCTTAAAAGATATGCAGACCTAGCTAGTGCTGTTGTATCTGACTTTGATGTACCTAAAGAAGAAGGTTCTTATTGTGTTGCCGTATTTATGGTCTACCTTACTACAGGACATGCCTTAAAAAATTGTTTAGCAAACAGTTGTATAGTTGTTCCTTGCAAGTTGTCTGTCGTAGCTTCCCAGGTCCCTTCCGTCTTTCGTTTAAAGGATAAACTCCTTAGGTCCCTGCTTTCTTTAACAAGCTTGTGAAATTATACAGAAAGAAATTACATAATTATTAAAGAGACATCATCATCATCATCATCATCATCATCAGACACATTAACAAAAACAAAAATCGCACATAAAGTGAAACTAAACTTTGCTCTAACTTCTGATAGCATTTTCATTTCTCTTTAAGATTTTAACACAAGTTATGTAAATCCTACAACCTTAAAATGGTATGCTGAATTGTTTTTGAACATATTTCTTTTGACAGCAGCTAGATGCAGCATTGTTTTAAAATAAATCTCAGTAGCATAATGCCAAGAAGATTTCTTTCAAAAAAAACAAAAGCTATTTTGAGAAAAATAGTTAAAAAAAACTGGTAGAATCTTTTTTTGTATTACAGTACTTTTTAAGTAACTCTGTTTCATACAAAATCAATTTTCCATCTACTGGCTCCCCTAAGGCATCCAATTTGGAGAATTCTTGACAAGTTTTTCATGATCATGTGATGCTGTAGATTAGTGGTTCAGTATAGCTCTCGTACTCTTCGGGAGACCAGGGTTCGATTCCTCTTGACGGCGATTCAACATGGGCGAGTGAATGTTACCATAGCCCCGGGTTAACCCAAGCCATGTAAGGGCAATTGGAGAGTTGGCACACTGTGTTGGTCGTTGATCTGTGCAGCTCAAAAATGACCATTAAATACTCTAGGACTCTCCTAAGCCATTGGCCCTCCTGGAAATAATAGACAGGGTATATCCCTCGATATTCTGCATTATTCAAAAAGTTTTTCTTAATGAAATTTTCATTCCTTGAATAGATCTTTAAATTAAAAGACATGTTAATGTATTATTGACATCTTTAAAATAATTTTTTTAAAAAAATAAGCACACTGTAAAACATGTTCGAATCTAAAAGCTGGATTTTATTACACTATAACCTAAGCATTCTTACTCCTTTGAAAAATATGCAAACTTTTTGTCCTTATTGATTTCAAAAATGTTATCAGACACTGGAAAACCCCTAAACAATTGGACCAAGTTACTGGCAAAATGTAAAGGTCAGCTTCGTCTTTTGCCTAGAAGTTGTGATATATTGTTTTATAATTTCTGTTAGTTTAACTTTAAAGTTTTGTAGAATTTCCCCAGTAATTTTCAATCATCAATTTTTTTGTAGGTGCAACCTAAGAAATTAAAATTAATTATTGAAGCTTAAATAAATCAAAAAATAACATGAAAAAGGAATGAAAAAATCTTGAATATAATTCAATATGGCACTTACAATACTATACTATTAATAAAGGTTTGTTTTTCTATGATTCACTATTCTTTGCATGAGGGAGATATCACACTTGTATTCTATTTAAAACTACATTTTAAATTTGTATTTGACACTGAATTGGATTTTCTGTGAAAAACTGTTCAAATGTTTGTCATGAATAATTTAGTCCAATCTTTTTGTAGATCCAATTATCAATTTATGTTGCTAACATCAACAAATAAAACGTGAGGTGATAGATGTTTCTTTTAAGATTTATCACTCTTTCAAAATTGTATTTTGGAGAAGTCTTGGTGAATTGTTTTAAGAGAAAGGTTTTCTTAAATAATGAATAAATATGAAGTACTTGGTATAGTTGGTGAAGGTTAGTAAATTATTTGAGTAGCTGCTTATTTTAATCTTGTATATTAGAGATGTTAAGTAACAATAATGACTTACTGTGATTGTCTCACTTGATTACTCAGTGGTATCACAAACACAACCAGCAGGAACACAACAACACAACTTGATCCGTAACACAACAACACAACTGGATATCAACACAACTGCACAACCACTTGAGCCCCCACCAAGAACATTCACTATTGTTTACAGTCTATATTATGGAGACAACATATTAATATCAACAATCTCCCTTCTCTTTCTTCAATTAGTGAATGTTGGTGAGAATCTGTGTCTTCTCATTTTTTTTAGTCTTTTTCATTTACTGTAAATCAACTCACTCATATGTACACTATTTACAAACTTCTTCACTTTCTCAGCAGCCGAGCCTCTGCAATTGCTTGCAAAAGTCGACTTGACGAAGCTCCATTCTTTGTCATTGGATCTGCTATTTGGTCTTTTGTTGTTATCCAACTAAGTTTTGAAATTTCTTTCTTTTCTATCATTTCTTTCAAGATGGCAATGTCGACTCTTAATCTTCTGTCTAAAATACCTTTACAGGAATGTGCAGCATCTACCAAAGACTTGCAATCAGTATAACATTCCATCGCAATCTGGAGTCCTTTGCCATCAAAGACAACATCTCAAATAATAATTGATAACCAGTATGACGATTCTGCAGCTTCTATGACAGACATAATAGCAAACATAATCCTAAGTGACTCTTTGCAGCAGGTCGGAGAATCTGTTTGTACATCTGCTTTATCTTCAAATCCTCTTGCTACAAACCTTGCTTTAAATTTGACCAAACCAGACTGGTCACATTTCTTGGTAATCACCCATCTTGTCGATATCAATGATTGCTTAGACACTGGAACCTCTTCATAAAAATTGTTTTTGATCCAATTTTCCAGCTCATTCGTTTTTGCTTGCTTAATTAATTCAGTCTCTGTGCTGTCAACTAACAGTATCTCTTCACTATTTGATGGACTAATTTCTTCATTTATATATTCTTTCTATTTTTGATATTCCCTTTTTCATATCAATACATTCTGTAGAGCCATCTTTATGGTGAACATTCCAAAAATCTTTATATTTTCCTCCCTGAGCCTTTCCAACTTTTCCAGCTCTTGAAATTACTTCAACTTCTTTTAATTGCAAATCTTCATTTGTTGCAATGCGTATTTTCATCTTTGGTTTTAATTTAACAACATCATTTTCAGCATCATCATTTTTATTGTTAGCATTGACATTCCGCTGTTCGCTTACATCTTTATTGTGTTCCATATTTTCTAATTTGCTTACTTCATCAATATGATTTATACTATCAAAGTCATCATCATTTCTCCTCATTTCTTCTTCTTCAATAGTATTTTCAGTATCTTCAAAGTATACATTGTCCTCTTCTAGTGTAACAGCATCTACATCATCCTCATCTCAAAGATGGCACTGCGGTGTACGGACATGTTCCGCCACCTTTTATTACTTGTTGTTATATTTTCTGTGAAAAGGCCTACTTTTACATCAGCTGGACCTGCAATTTATGATAATATGGATACAAATACTGGTTTTACTATGGAATCGTTTGATTTCGTGCAAGACTGTTATTACAGTTCATCTTTATGGGTTTATAAACAGAATCACATTTATAAACTTAATCTTGATCTCAGAGAAACGACTTGGTTACTTTTAATACTTGCCGGGGACGTTGAAATCTGTCCGGGTCCTGATTGTGGCGCTTGCTTGAATAATATAAAGCATAACAAACAAAAAGTAACATGTATTGGATGTACTCAATTTTTTCACAAAAATTGTATCAACATAAAAGATTTTATCACAACATCTCTTTGCACTCAATGCAGACTCAACCACGACGGGGGTCGAACTGAAAATGATACTATTAACTCCTTTTCAGAAAAGCGTGGTTTCAAACTTCTTCATCTGAACGTCAATGGCTTGTTTGGAAAAATTGACCAAATCCGGGACATGTTATTCAGTACTAGAAAAAACATTCACATATTTGGAATAACTGAATCTCATCTTACTGAAATAATTCCGGATTCACTAGTTTCAATTGAAGGATACCGTACTGTAAGGAAAGATCGAAAAACAGGAATTGGTGGTGGTGTTATTGTTTACATTAGAGACGATCTCAAATGGCAACGTAGATTTGACTTGGAGAGTGATATTGAATCCATAGTTGTAGAAATCTTTGTAGAAAAGTCCAAATCTTTTATCGTTTGTGTCATGTACCGACCCCCGGATAGTTCATTACATGGTACAAAAAATTTCGAAACTTGTCTTAACGACTTTTTGACAATTAGCTCAACGGAAGATAAAGAAACTTTACTACTGGGAGATCTTAATATAGATTAAAATAAACGCAATGATCATAAACAATTAAAAGACCTATTTGTTATTGTGGGTCTCAAGCAACTCATCAAACAGTTCACTAGAGAAACGGAAAGTTCAAAAACGATAATTGATGTAATTTTTACCTCGCATCAAAACAATGTCAAAGAAACAATAGTTCTACCATTAGGGATCAGTGATCATGACTTAATTGGTGTAAACAGAAAAATAAATGTCAATCGCTATGTACCTCGTAGAATTAAAATTCGAGATTATAAAAATTACAACGCAACTCGTTTTAAGGATGATATGAAAAACTCTGATTGGGATTCTATTATCTTTAAAGATACCATGAATGAAAGCTGGGATGCATTTAAATCAAGAATCCTCGAAATCATTAATATTCATGTTCCACTCAAAGTAATATCTATTGGAGGAAAGTCGTGTCCGTGGCTCTCTGGTGAAATTAAAACAAAAATGAGAGAAAGGGACCATTTTTTGAGAAAAGCGAGGAAATATAACAACAGTTTTGACTGGGAAAGCTACAAAAGAATCCGTAATAAAGTCACCACTCTTATACGTCAAAGTAAAAAGAAATATCACCAAAACATTTTTACTGAAAACGTAAATGATTCTAAAACATTTTGGAATTTGATTAAAAAGGTTTACCCGGTTAAACCAAAAAAAGGTGTTAGTAATGTTATCAATGTTGATGGATGCTTAATAAGTAATAAATCGAGGATAGCTGGTTGTTTCTGTAAATTTTTCTCAAGTATCGGTTCCAAACTTGCGAATACTATTACTTCCATTGGTGATCGGAGATGGATATATTATGAGTCGAGCAAGCTTTCCCTTAACAAGAATATGTCAGTGTTCAAATTTAATGCAGTTACTCCTGATTTACTTAAAAAACGACTAAAGAAACTGAAAGTGTCAAAAGGTGCCGGTCCGGATGGAATACCGCCTCGTCTCATAAAGGATTGCGCCGATGAAATTTTACTTCCATTATGCTACCTAATTAACTTGAGTCTTCGGTCTCATACGTTTCCATCAGCTGAAAAAGTAGCATGCGTGACTCCAGTATACAAATCGGACGATAAATCAAAACTTGATAACTATCGACCAATTTCCGCGCTAAATGTATTCTCGAAGATTATCGAACAAATTGTACATCACCAACTGTACATTTATCTAGAAGAAAACAACCTTCTTCAATGCCAACAATTCGGATTTCGTAAACAGCGATCTACGCAACAAGCGGTGTCATTGTTTGTCGAAACTATTCGCAAAAATGCAGATAAAGGAGAATGCACTGGGGCGATTTATCTCGACTTGCGAAAAGCCTTCGACACTGTGAACCACTCGCGGCTTTTACACAAACTCCAACTTCATGGCATCCATGATATCGAGTTGCAGTGGTTCGAAGATTATTTATTCAATCGTACCCAATATGTCACATACGATAACATAAATTCATCACCTCAACAGATTACTTGTGGTGTACCCCAGGGTTCAACCCTGGGTCCATTACTATTCCTTCTACTCGTTAACGACTTACACCAACTACTAAGTAAATCGAAAGTACTTTTGTATGCCGATGACACTGTTGTATATTACTCATCAAAATCGAGCAAAATCAAGAAGTTAAATCAGTTCTTAATAACGAAGTCCAACGTATTGCAGACTGGATGAATGAAAACTGTTTAATAATAAATCTTAAAAAGGGAAAGACTGAGTTTGTTATGTATGGAGCTCATCAAAACCTACGTAAACAGGAAGCATGTACCATCAAGCTAAATGCTACGTCCATTAACAAAGAAGATAATTATATTTAACAACCATCTGACACTACAGGAACATCTCAACACAACGTACAAAAAGGCATCTGGAAAGCTCAAATTACTCAAAAGTATTCGATATCTTTTGACAGCTGACATAGTAAAATCGGTTTATAACACTGTTATCCTGCCGAATTTACTTTATTGTTATCCAATAATGCTGTCTTTATCGAGAACCCAGGAAGACAAGCTACAATATTTACACAATCGAGCGTTTAAAATTTGTGGTGGTACCCATCAATGGGATTCTATTGCAACGATCAAGAAACAAAGAGCTGCGGTTGAAGTTTTCAAAAGCATCAATGGCATCACTGAAAACCACTTCAATTTTGAGCAAATCAACCACACAATGAATACTCGAAGAAATCAATCAAACATCAAACTTGGCCATCTTAGGACTGAATTTGCAAGAAAATCTTTCGGTCATCAAGGTGGTATGATTTTTAACGAATTACCAACTGTACTGCAGAAAGAATCATCATTGTTTTTATTTAAAAGAAGCATTAGGGTTATTAAATTTTAAATTTTACTTTTGTTCCCACACAGCGTCGCGTCTAATTACCTCTGCTCACTTAGATTTCCTTTCCATCAGTTTTGTTTTTCCTCTTCATGTCTTTTTCAGTGTGGTGTCGAAACTATCTATCCCAGCACATTCGCCTATTCTACTATCTTGTATATTTCATTTTTTGTCTTATAGATAATACATTTTTTTTATCATTTTTAAAATTTTTAACATTATTTATTATATACTTGTATATACAGGAACCTTATTGATACCAGGATTGTCTTTATGAACCCTGATTAGGACACCTGTAAATAAATATGAATAATAATAATAATAAATAATCATTTTAACTGTATACATCATCTTCTAGTGCAAGATGTTTCATAAACTGTTCTGTGTTTGTTTCAGGTTTCGGTGTGTCATCAGAAACTATTCTCTCTTGACCTTTCTCATGCATTAAATTACATGGATGCGACTTCCATGTTTTACCAAAACTTGCTGACTTTCATAACCTATAACTGTACCTGGGCCATGCCAATGTTTGTCGTCTTTTCTCCGATAATAGACTTTATCGCCATTCATGTATTCACATTTCCAGAAGGTCTAATTTGATGTCTCAAAGCTCGTCGTATCTTTTCTAATGACTCGTTTTCGATATATGCCCGTCTTGCTGCATGCATAGCATTTAAATTTTTTGCTACTACTTAACTAGCAGTTTCACTTCCCATTGCAGGTGGCTTATTTGTCAATATGCATGGTATATTGGGGTTCTTGCCAAAAAGTAATTGGTTTGGACTGTAGCCATTGTAATTTGCAAGTGAGTTCTTTGCACTAATTGCCCAACTTAAAGCCACTTCTAACTCACAGTTTTGATCATTCATAATTTTTCGAACAGTCTCTCCAATGATAGCATTATGCCTTTCAACTATTCCGTTACTCCATGGACTCTCTGCAGCCGTGGTTACAACCCTAATGTTAAATTTTTCACAGAAATCAATGAATTCACTGTTATCGAACTCCCCTCCATTTTCAACCATGAACTTCCCTGCACAGCCAAATGTTCCTACCCAGATTTCAAATATCTTTTTGACAATCACTTCTTTTCGTTTGCTATGTATGACAGTAGCAGCACTATACTTTGTAAAAGTATCAATTAAATGTAAAGACCATGTTTTTGTATTGCCATCTGTCCACTCTTTTAGGTCCATTGCTACACAGTCATTAAAGTCATTGGACATACGCAAACCCACCATAGGTCTTGGAGATAGTTTCTTGTACTTGAAACATGTCTCACATTTCTGTGATATATGGTCAATCAATGTATGTAACTTCTTATCCTCAACACCTGCATCCCGAAGTAACTTCTTTAAACGTTCTGGTGGCGGATGACTAAATTGTTTATGAAGTTTAACAATGTCTTTTAATCTTTCGGTTTCATTTTTCATAGCAAAACTCTTTGAATACAGAACTATTTCTCCCGCATCCACACTTGAAATATCATCAAATTCAAATTTTATTTTGCCTAAAGGGATACAATAGTGTTCTGAGGATGTGAAAAACACCTTTTGCTTCATTCCCAGAATTTCTATTGTGTCCTTTGAAAAATCAATTTTTGTGCCTGCTTTCTTCATGGCATCTTTACTAAAAAGTAGTGACAAATCTCCTTTCACAACATCTGTTACAATATTGATATTAGTATCTCCAATTCTGGCTGGCAATTTCATTTGTTTAATAGATCTCATTTCATTTCCATCTCCAAACTTAAATATTGTATTACTTTGTGACTCTGTGACATGATTAAGTTCATTATCACTCAATGTCTCTAAATATTCTTTCAGCCAACTTTCTCCACAAACAGTTTTTGAACAGCCTGAATCCAGAACAGCAGCGCTCAATGTTTTACCCATAAATACATCCATTACCTCTGTATACAATGTTACATTCACTTCCTCTTTCTTTTTCTTTCTATTTTCGTATGAGTCTGGGCAATCTTTGCCAATGAAACACAGAATCAACAAATGTTACATCTCGATATTTCTCCATTCATATCCACAGGATTTCTTTGACGATTATCTTTACTATTTCTGTCAGCAGTAGGTCTTGTGTAGTTGGTCGCACCTCTAAAGTATCTTCCTCTTCCTCTGAAATACTGATGACTGCCATGATAAGTCGGTTCTAACTGAATATCATTTACATTGACTCTATCTTGTTGAACTATATCACCAAAGATCCTCTTAAGTTGATTTTTCATTCCGGAAAATGTGAGTTCAGTAATAGTTGCTTTTACCAGTCGTTCTTGTTGCTCAGGTAGTCTTGCGTTTACCAAAAGTTTATATGCTAATCCGGTAATTCCATGCCATATTGCTTAGCTTTGTTGTGTAAGCGTTCAAACTCAATTACATATTGTTTCATTGTCATTTCTTCAGTTTTGCAAAATTTTTCAAAATTATCATAGTTAGTAAAAGCTAATTGTAACGTGTCTTTTTTAAATAAGCTGTCAAGAGTTTCTATTACTTTATCAACACCATTATCTGCATTAAGAGTCTCAATGTTCATTTCAAGAACTGCATCTCTAGCTTTACCTTCAAGTGTAAGAAAAATAGCAGCAGCCTGTTTCTTTTTATCAACATTTGTAAAAATTTGCCAAATTTTTATCTCCTTTTTCCAGTTTTCATATGAAATGTCCTCACTTAACGTTGGCGGGGCCTTGTAATCTTTTTTTGAAGCCATTATTCCTCTGCTACCATTTGTTAAGTAACAATAATGACTTACTTTGATTGTCTCACTTGATTACTCAGTGGTATCACAAACACAACCAGCAGGAACACAACAACACAACTTGATCCGTAACACAACAACACAACTGGATATCAACACAACTGCACAACCACTTGAGGCCCCACCAAGAACATTCACTATTGTTTACAGTCTATATTATGGAGACAACATATTAATATCAACAAGAGATGCTAAATTACACTCTGCATCTGTACTTGTTAATATTACCTTTCATAAATAAATAAATAAATAAATAAAATAAATAAAAGTATATATATAGTTACGTTTGCACAGGTTTTTTGTTCTGAAAATGCAATAGTTCTCTGCTTTAACAAGGTGGTCGAATGGTCTAAAAATTTAACATTTAACATTTCATCCTTTAACATTTTGGTATATAAAATCTGGAATATAATGTAGTCTGTAACCTGGAGAAGTATCTTGCTCCTTAGGTCAACATTATAAGTAGTATATAGAAATTGCATTTTAATCTTCAGTGCAAATCTCTCATGCCTGGAATTATACAATAAATTTTTAGTTTTGATCCAAAAACCTACATTTTTTACATAAAATGCCTGGCATATAATATCAAATTTTTAAGATTTTCTGGACAATTCAAAATGTGTTTAGGCAACCACCTGGTATAAAAATGGTAAAAAATGTCTATCAAATATTCATTAGAGGTAAAAGATGTTTTGATAGGTTTCGTTAAGTTAAGCTACATAGAAGTCAATATGGCGAAAGCAAATTTGTGTAAGATTAATTCAGTGAAGCAATGCAGTAAAGTTTCCGGAAATTTTTTTTGTCAGTCTACAAGTTGAAAAAAACAAGCAAAGAAACAAGAGAGGAAAGAATTTATCCATAATATTTTCGGTATACCTTATCCTTTGTAATAATTATGGCGAATATACAAATAAAAAATTCAATAAAAAGGTGCGTGTGATATATATAAAACTATGATTTTTAAACCAATAATCATTTAAAATCTTCTGCTTAGTATACTTTTAAAATCTTAGTTTCTCTTTTTTTACAGGTGCATATGGAGTAGTTATGAAATGCAGACACAAAGTATGTTTATATTATTTGCAATTTTACAACATTGCACAGTTTGTACAAAAAGTAGTTCGTTCCAATCAGAGGAGAGGAGATAGGGCACTTAATAATAAACAAAAAACCAACAAATAAAAGGGTTATGTTCTGTGACATGTGTTGCTTAATTTTTGTAAGTAGTTGGTAAAAGCATTGTTAAATATATGTAAAAATAACATCCACATGATCTTCGCTTCACATTTAACATTGTGAATGTTAACTTTTCCTTCCTTTTGTTAAGTTATTTATTAAAAAGCCAAATAAGTTTTTTTTGTGTGATTTGGTTTTTCAAAAAGGTTCAAGGGGTGGGGTGAAATCTTAAGTATTAATGAATGGACAAACAGAGAATATGCTAGAAGCAAACACATGACAGAGTGAATATTTCGATGGTTGTACGCGATGAATGGTCTCCTCTCACTTGAATAAGAATAATGGGTGAAAATAATAAAAAAGTCTGTCCGGAGTCAATGGAGTAAGGGTTATTCTATTTTGGATATATACATGCTCACGGGCATTTTGCACAATGTAATTCTTAATCTGAGCCTATTCTAAATTTTTGATGACATGTTTTTACAAAAGACACTTTGAGAATGTAATAATGTTAGAACTGCACACTCTAATAAATCCATGTCATTTTATTTTTAAGGAAAGTAATGATATCGTTGCAATAAAAAAGTTTAAGGACAGCGAAGGTTAGTACAATTTTGATTGCCACTTATGGTAGTTCATTATTTTGATTTTTGTTTAACCCTTTGTAGCCTGTTCACTGTATTAGAATTATTTTATTTTATGTTCTTCAGAAAGTGAAGATGTGAAAAGAACAACACTGCGAGAGTTAAAAGTATTGCGAATGTTAAAACAAGAAAACATAGTTCAACTAAGGTAAATCTTATCTGAGTGTGTGTTTTTTTTTATTTAGTGATGCCACATAAATATATGCCGTAGCACTTGAATGTTTAACTTTATAAATTTAGGGAAGCATTTCGCAAACGAGGAAAGTTGTATCTCGTCTTTGAGTATGTGGAAAAGGTGGAATATCTTTTAATATCTTCCAATTCAGAAGCATAGATAATTATAAACAGTTTGGTTTTTTTATTTAGAATATGTTAGAATTGTTAGAAAGGACACCAAATGGAGTTCCAATACCCCAACTTAAGTGAGTATTATTTGATGGTAGTTTGAAAAAATTTGGACTGCTATTTATAGACCAGAATGCATCTCGAATTAAAACTTGTAATCCAGATTAGGTAGAAATGTTTCTGGCAATGCTCTTTTTGTGTGCAAAGGGATTAGTGAGTGTCAGTATTAACAATATTAAAGTATTTCTATTTGTTCTAATTAGAAATTACATAAACCAATTGAATAAAGCTGTCCAATGGTGTCACAAGAATGATGTTATACATAGAGGTATGTAACGTTGTTAGTACTTTTTTTTCTAGTTGTTTTGTATCTTATCATTTAAAATATTATGCTTCATTTGTTGTAATTCTTTTTAGATATCAAACCAGAAAATCTCTTGATCAGTAACACTGGACTATTAAAGCTTTGTGATTTTGGTTTGTTTATTGCTTTTTTTATTTGATTGTTGTCATGTCTTTCATCTTCTATATAATCTATACATCTATACAAACACTATGTCTGTCTCTCTGTCTGTAATAGGCAAAGTGTATCTCAAAGTTAAATTTTCTGATGTTAGGGCACAACATTAATAACATTAATGTAACATCAATATCTTAATTTAAAATAACAAAGCCATTACAATGCACTTGAAACCTTGAGGTCAAATAACTTAGAAACAGGGTGGTGACGTCAGTCATTTTCCACCACGCGAGATAACTATAGACATCCTGGGACTTAATTGGGTAAATCAACTTCAGAATGGACGGGTTGATGGCGTCATTAAAAAGTCTTTAAACCCCAATATCTATGTAGCCGTTCGTTAAAATTGCATGATCTTATACATTTTCTTGATCACCCTTTTTGGCGTCAATAAAACTCAATTGAGGTTTTTTTGGTTTTATCCCGCCTCAGTGGATTTTTCCACGGGCCTTATAGACTCGTTTATGTATATATTGCAAAAATATTGGTTTCTGGTTTTTAAGGGGTAAATAATTCACAACTTGATTCTATTTATTATTTATTTTTGATCAAATTAGGTTTTGCAAGAGCAGTGTCTGATTCGGGAAGTGGGCAGTACACAGACTACGTTGCAACACGTTGGTACAGATCGCCGGAACTTTTACTAGGGTATGATAGTAAGATGTCTGAGCTGTTTTTACTTTGTTCTGCCTTTGTCATATGCTTTGTCATACTTTGTACCGAGTTTATGTGTCTGCAACTATGTACGTTAATGTTGTTTATTGAAGAGTTTATTAAATTGCACCAGTTTTCGACAGCCTAATCTACTTTTTGAAAAGATTTACTATACTTTTTTTTCACCATCCTTTAATAATAAATTATGACTTACAAACGTGGGAACAACGTAATGCATATCATCATGTTAAATTTTGTTTTACTGTTTTATTTCCAGGTTATGGTTTTTATTAAAAAGTATTTATTTATAAAAAATCCTCTTTTACTCGCACCATCTTTTTAAAATAAATTTTGTCCTCTCAAGTAAATCCAAAGTTATCAGAGAACTGTTACTCACTGTTAATTCAAAGTTTTTCAAAGTGTGCATATGCTAACGAAAAAACTTGTGAGCTTTTTGCGTTATAGCAAAAAATACATCCAAATGGAAACGAGCCTTAAGTGTTTCATTTCTAAATTTTTGACTGCCCATCTCACTTTTAATTTAATTTTTTAACGTGTTTTATGTACTGAGATGTCCAAACTACTAACTGTACGTTACTGCATTATTTTTCTTTTAGTGGAGGATACGGAAAAGCAGTTGATGTGTGGTCAATCGGATGTATCCTTGGAGAACTTAGTGATGGACAACCTGTATTTCCTGGTGAAAGCGAAATAGATCAATTATATGTGATACAAAAACTGATTGGACCACTGCCCCCTTCACAAATGCATCTTTTTAACATCAATACACGTTTCCGGGGGTTAAAATTTCCAGCTATTACCAACCCGTTGACATTAAAAACTCGATATTCAGGTGTTTTAAGTTCAGATCTTGTTCAGTTCATGGAATGGGTTTTGACGTTAGAGCCAGATAAGCGTCCAACTATAGATCAATGCGTGGAACATTATGCGTTCAATGACAACAGCAAAAAAAATAAAATAGTGGTTAGGGATGATAGCGGGAGTAGTTTGGAAGACTATATGAATGAAGAATGGAGCAAAGTTGATTATCCTATCAAACGTGAGCCTACCCCAAAAGTAACAGAAGAAAAAACTACAAAATATCAACCACAAATCTCCAATGATAAAAAAAACAGTTTCGTATTTCATAGTACTCGAAACGACGATGAAGGAACCGATAAATTGTACAATGAATTTATTAGTGATTCGAACAAATTTTCAATAAAAGAGCCGTCTTTAGCAAAGCCAAAGAAGCAAAGCTTTCAGAGAAAAACTGAAAAACATATTCCAAAGGAAAAACTAAAAAAACAAAAGTTTAAGTCGAATTTAGTGACATCTAGTTTAAATTCGAATTTAATAACATCGAATTACTCACAGCATGATCGGTCGCAAGGTTATAGTAATGTTCCTGGTTCAAAAGGGGTCAATTTTTCACGACACACTCAAAAACAAGATTCTCATAAAAAGGTGAACCTTTTTTTTACACTGGTTTTTTGATATGAGAGATTTGAATATCAAAGTCAGCCTTACTTTGAAGTGAAGTTTGATGTAGAAAGTAGTACCTGTTGCCTATGTTATACTAAAAAAAGTTTCCATATCTTTAATATTCTGTTGTATAACTTTTTTACTTATATCAAGAAGTTAACTACTTTACCAGTAAAAAAAGGAAAAGTGACTAATATTTTGTATTATATAACAAGTATATTTCCAAAGTCAGTAAAATTTTTACCTGCCAAAATGTTTCATCTACTCTTGTTTATACCGACTTTTTTCACTGATAAGGTATCTTATTTTTATTCTTGACATCAGACGCCAGACGCCTTCGCAAGAGGATTTGATGCAGTTTATTTGTTCCTGTTATGTTCAGGCTGATAATTTATTTCGTACTCTTTTTTTTATTTAGCCTATGAAGCATCACTTTGAACATGCATCAAAAACAAGACATATAGACAACGGTAAAAACAAAATACATATTATATAGACCTCCTCGGATTTTATCTCACCCGGCCTAAATCAACGCCCATCTTCTTACGCCCCTAATAATGGTAATTTTTAAATTTTCGCTGTCAAACTCATCTACATTTAGCACCGCGACGTTATCTGCGTTTTATAGTTCTGTATTTTATTATTTTAGGTTTTTCCTCTGTAGTTGATCCAGACGATACACTTCCTGTGGATGAAAGCAAAGCAGAGGGCGTCCGCTTTTCACCTTTGTTTGGGTAAGTGGTATTTATTTGCAAGCATGGTTTTGTGTAAAAATTTGATTTTTAATTTACTGCAGTTACCGAGGACACTAATTTGCTAACAGGGTGTTGCAAAAAAACACGTATTAGCTTACTTATTTGCTAACAGGGCGGTGTAAAAACACGCATTAGCTTACTTATCCACTGACAGGGCGTTGAAAAAAAAAACGCATTAGCATTAGAAAATTAGATTTACGGTGCTTCAACGAAAATTAAAGCACTGCGCAAAACCATGTCTTCGGTAACGAGTTCTACAGGGGTGTTTTCGCAACGTTCTTTTGCTGCAAAGGTGTAGTTTTTACCTCAACAACATTTTTGTTGCTTGCGTCTGAAAAATGTTGATCGTGGCCCAGCGGCTTTAATGAAACCATACATGACACACTCAAACGTC
This sequence comes from Hydractinia symbiolongicarpus, assembly GCF_029227915.1. Lineage (NCBI taxonomy): Eukaryota > Metazoa > Cnidaria > Hydrozoa > Anthoathecata > Hydractiniidae > Hydractinia > Hydractinia symbiolongicarpus. The sequence goes on along the minus strand of NC_079882.1, from coordinate 2,191,294 downwards.
GAAAATAACAGCATGCTAATTTTTTTATTATTATTATAGAAGAGAAAAAATGACTGAAAGCCAACTAAGTCATGTCAAATTTGATAGCAGAAAAAAAAGAAGAGCAAAACAAGTAAATTTTTCTACTCTTGTCGTCGTCGTCGATGTCGTCATCGAAATTGTTTTAAAACAACAAGTGAGAATCATTTCTTTTTAGAGGGATACAACGATATCACAAATGAATCTGTCCCAAAAATCACGCTCTAATACATTTGAATCTGAAAGGTAATGCAAGTAGGATTCTAATTAATTATACGTTATTTGTGTCCAGGAAATTGGTTTACAATGCTTAACTTTTGAGAATGCTTTTAGGTCAAAACTGTATAATCTCTTTTAATTTCAGTGACCAAACACAGTCGGGGAATGTTGCTGATCAAGTAAGAAATGTTTTTACATCTATATGTACCTTTTAGTCTCTTTTACTATACCCGTACGAACTTTCATACCATATTTACTCCATCTCACACTCGATTGTCGTTGTTTATCGCCGGGATAATTATTCATTTACCACCCACACACATTTTAGCTCATCAGGTACAGTCCTTCAGACATGTCCGACTATCAGTCGTGGATAAATTCAGACGTTTGTGAAAAGGTGGGTATATTTGTAAGAATGATTATTTGGTGAAACAAGGTTTTTAATGTCAGAAATTTTACCGTTAAAAAAAGCGTACTGCAATTTTCGGAGTTAAAAGTCGATAAAAATAATCCATAAATATAGAAGAAATTAAATTCTACAAGTTACAAATAAAATTTAGCGGTAAAGATCCTGTTTAAGTTCAGAATTAGTGAAAATTTAAATTCGCAACTTAACAAAAAAATTTTTATAAAAGTTTCTGACTCCAGGTTTGCCAAATGGATATACAGATACGCACGCACTTCATCATTTATTTATTTTTAGTTTTATGTGCACGTGGAAATGTTTTTTCGACCGTAAATGCTCCAAAGTCTCCATTAAGCGCCCCTCCCCAACGAATGCTCTCCAAAAAATCCAAAACTTTAATAAACTCACAGTCTGTAATAAATATAGCAAAACTATGGCAATATCCACGTTCCTAATTCATCAGGGTTCTTTCTGGCATCGTATTGACACGATAAACCAACTCACATTATTTAATTTTTTAAACTATTGAGTTCCATAATCTGTTAATTGTTAATCATGTGAATTGACGTGAGGTACAAACTAGTGGAATATGGAAACTACCATTTGATATTTTTTATATTAATTTATTAAATAAAACTAAATTTAAATTTGTTCTATCTCGTCAAACACTTCGCAATGAGTTCTTCCTCATCATCGGACCATGACGACGTTTGTTTCTTCACAAAATTGGTGGCAAGTCGTGGTTGGCCCGGCGCAATATATGCTTTTGAAGTGGACTGTTCGTCAAACATCTGCAAGTTTGACCGACGCGTTGGATAGCCTGTTGTTTTGACAACCGATCGACGAAACGAATTGTCGTTGTTTCCATGAGTCGCTATATCAGTTTGTCCTTTTTGTCTAAAGCTTTTAGGGGCCTTCGCATTCAAGCTCCAGAAAATATCATTATCATCAAGTGTTCCAACGTCGAGAGTTTTACCTCGCTGCGTGTTTGATGCATGTGATCTGTATGATGTGTGAGCTTTCTGATTGACTGGTTTCATATATTTTGATGATTTTATTGGTGTATTCAAGTTCAGAAAATCGTCGCCACTTTCTCCGCTATCGTCGTCACACTGAGAGGTATTTTGACGACGTCCGAAACTTACTGTACTCTTTTTAAATGACAAAGCGTGTTGATTGGATGCTTTCAGAGTTTTTGCAGAACTGATTGGGGTGTCGATGTTCAAAAAATCTTCGTCACTCTCCTCTTCGGCCTCAGATGCAGGAATGTTTCGCCGCCTCCCAAAGCTAACAATACCTTCTTCCTGCTCGTTTAATGTTAAAGCTCTCTTATTTGTTAATTTGACATTTCCAGACGAATTGTGGTTTTCTTCCTTTACGTTTTTCCCTTTATGACTCTGTTGTGGTTGTTTTGATTCTAAATAACCATCTCTTACATCAGCAACTGTTCCCGCATCGTGCTTAGTCATCCAGATCGGTTTTCTTGCCTTCTTTACAGCATCAGTCGTTTGTTTAGTCTCTTCCTGAGCAATCATTATACTAGCTTCATTGCACTTTTCAGATGGATTATTGTTTTCTCTCGAATTGTCAGCATTGTCTTTTTGCTTTCTAAAATAAAAGTAACTTCTAGTAATAAATTTTACTAATTGCACGAATTGTGTACATGCTAGTAAAAAATAAACACACTGGTATAAAAAATACACCGGTTCTTAGCATAAAACATACCTATTTGATTCCACAAAATCAAGTTTTTGTTTGAAATTAGCAATTTCTCTTTCCATTCTTCTGATATTCATTTGAAGTTCATCTTTCTCTTCTTTTAAATTGCGAATAACGTTTTCATTTTTCTGTTTTACTGAATTCATATCTTTAATTTTCAAATTCAACAGATTAATTTCTTCCCGTCTGCTACCACCCCACTGATCAAGTTCAGCTTGCAAGTCTGTAATTTTTTTTTTATACTTGGCTTCACTCATCTCTCGTGATAAATCACATTCCTTCACACTTTCCTTAAGTTTTGCCATCTCGTTCTGTAGTCTTATATTTTCCAACTGCAAACTTTCAAGTTCTTTTTCTCGCCTGTTAAACAATTCTTCCTTTTTTTCTATTTTCTCTGAACTTTTTGCTTCACTGATAGCATCCTCCGTGTTAATGCCATCTACCTTTTCCATATTTTCATCTGTGATGTTTCTTACTGGTTCCCTTTTCTCTTTTAGTAACAGAATCTCTTTTTGCATCTCTTCCATTTCTTTTTGCAGTGATGTAATGTGTGATTCAACAACAGTAGGTTGATCTTTACGTTTCCTTGTATTATCTATTCTTGCGGCGCCGTTGGTGGAATCACCTTTTTCCTTGCATTCGCGAAGCAGGAGCATATGTTGGTGCAAATGTTTCAAGTCTTCTTTCAACTGTGCAACTTGAAAATCTTCCTTTTGTTCCTTTTGCTCATCCTTATCAACATGCACTTGCAGATTGATAATGTGCTTATCTGAGATAGCTACATTTCCAGCGTCCGTCTCGTTTTTCTCTGCCATTATCTTTTCTCGCAGCCCTTGTATTACCTCTTTACACTTCAGCAATTCTTTTCTCATAATGTGGTATTTCCTTTTGACATCTTGAAAATATTGATGCTCTTCTTCCATTTCCAGCAACTTTTCTTCCAATCTCTTGTTTTTGATCTTAATCAAATGACAACATTGCTTTGAGCTGTTCTGTAAAGTTACAGAAGCTCTTCTGTAATGCTCAATATCGTTGTTGAGCAAATTTATGCAGTGCTCAGAATCTCGTTTTTGATCTTCTAATCTTTCAATTTTGCGTTGTAACGATTCCATCTCATATGTCAGTTCCTCAATCCTGATCTTTAAAGTGGCCTGCTTTTCTGTTTCTACATCAGTTTCTTTCAATCTCTGTTCCAACATTCTGATGGTTTCGGCTAACTTGGTGTTCTCCTCTCGACAAACAACATTATTTGCTTTTAGAATCTCATTTTCTTTTGCTACGTTTGCATTTTGTTCGTTTGACCTTGACAAACTTTTTAACAGTATGTCTTCATTATTCACTTTTTCTTGCCTCTGGATTTCGCGGCATTTAAACGCTGTGCTTAATTTGTCGATTGATTCTCCTTCGTGTTTAATGTTATTCCATGCCATTCGACGTTCGGCATCTTCGATTGCTAAATCTCCCAACGTCTCAAATAATCGACTTTGCGACTCCTGTAGCCGTGTAAGTAGGGCGTTGGCAGCTGGAGCAACGGGCGGTAACCTCTCACGAATCGCCACCATTGTATTAGTCGAGGCATGAAGAACGTGTTTCTCAACTCGCATGTCTTTCTTGAGTTGTTCTAATATTTCCTGATCTTTTCTAACCTTATCCATCAATACTCTGACTTCCTCGTGAATATTTTCGCTATTTATCATTTCTTTCTGTTTCTCCTTCAAAAAGATAATCTCTTTATTTAACTTCCTCACTTCTTCCGTTAACCTATCTTTCTCTTCTGAGCGTTCTTTTTGAAGACCATATAGCTTGACGTTTAAATTTTGGTTTTCCATTTTCATATCCTCGTGGATTATATAGCTGTCATGCAATTTTAAGCGGGTGTTATTCAATTCCTCCGACAATCTGTTAAGCTCAGCTGAACTCGTTTGTTCTTCCAATTTTCCTTTCTCTTCCAATGCCTGTATTTTGTTTTCTTTCTTTGCATTCTTTATTTTTAACTCGCTCAATTCGAAGGAAGACGTTTGGACTTCTTTTTCCAACAATTCTGTTTTACATTTCATCTGACTGAATCTTTTTTGATATTCGTTCACCGTCTTAAGATTGTGGGTTTCAGCTTCACTAATTTGAACTTCTAATTTTTTGTTCTTTAGCGTTAAAGATTCCACACCAACAATTGAATCGTCAAGTTGTTTTTTAAGATTCTCTACATGTACCACCTTGGTTTGAACATCAGATTTGCAGTTACGTAACTGACTATCTAATTTCTCTGCTCGCATCTGACTTTTACTATATTTCCTATCTAGCGCAGCTATGGAAGATTTATACTGGTTCAAATCATGCTCCAGCCTTCCAATTCGATATTTCTGTTCTTCAATCTTCTCTTCATTTGCTTTAATCACTGCATGTTTATCTTCTATGTTGTTAATCAACCCATTAACACAAGAAACTGCTTCTAAAAGTTCAATTTCTTTTCTCCTCTGCAAATATTTGTTGTTGCTTTTGAATTTTTCTTTCGGTTCGTATATCTTTAAATTTATTTTGCGATACTTGACCCCTTGCGTAGCGACAGGCTGCAAAACCAATTCACTCTGAGGTCCATCTAATTGTGTTGTGCTGCTGCTTGCTTTATCTTCTTGTGATGCAGTCAGCCCCTAGTAAAATATTTGCTTAGTAAACAACTATACTTCTAAAGCGTATCAACAATACATAAGAATTGCCATACTTACCATTTCTGACTTCCGACCATTCTGCGCTCGTGTCATATTGAATAAATTTTTACATATATATCTTCATTCTATAAAGTAAACATTAAAAATAAATTTGATCCATCATGCAGGACATGATGCTGACATCAAAACTTTCAAATATACAGGATAGTTATTTGACGTCAAATATATCTACAAGTTAAATGTGACGTAAATTATGTCACGTCATTAATCAAACTGTGCAGCCCAAGATATTAACGATTATGTCACTTTTGTTAAATAGGGATGCTGCGATTAAACTATCATTTGCAAATTGCCGTTTTCCCCCTATTCTAGTTTTTGTCGGTAGCAGCATGTAAGTGTATATTTGTATAGAAAGTTTCTTAATATAATGTTTAAATTTTCTATTTGGCTTTAGTATTTGGAAAATCGCAAGAATAAAACGAATGGATTTAGCTACTACGGAGGACAACAGCCGGATTCAAGACACGGAGAAAGGGTAAGTTTAAATTTCTCGTTGGAAAAATGAAAGAAGAAAGCCGTTAATCATTTTCTTTTTTTTATAGGACGGCCTTTTACATAGGTCATCCGTTAGCGAGTTAAAATTACTACCTATATCCAAGAAAAATTCAAAATTATTTAAAGAGCAAAACAAAAAAGTGAGACAACAAAACGACTTACCTAATAATCACATGCAAATTATTCATCCTAATCCGAACAAGAGGTTTTCTTTTGAATCAATGAACGAAACGTCGCAACTACACGCGCCCGGATATTTGCAACCAGTTCGAAGGACTGTAAAATCACGGAATGAATTTAATTTGGAGGACTCATTTGGATCCGAACTCCGGTTAAATCCATTGTCACCGGAACCGTTAAAACCAATTGTGTCGTTCAAGTCAAGACACGAGGGTGATAATCGGGATTTTGGCAAATATAGATCGCTCAAAGATAGCTACTTTTAAAAATGTAAACTGGTGTTCCAATCAGACTTTTGCTAGGTCATGTATTTTTTAGAGTTATCGTGGTCCTCTTAACTCCTACTTCGGGAATAATTTAGTAAAACAACTATTCTTATCTACCTTTGCAATAAAACTTCAGTCGCTTTATGCGGATCCTCAGACAGAGTATAAAAAGGGTTCTTTTTCTTGTCTTAAACAGAATAACCACAACAAATCCTTGTACGTAGTGTAAAGTAGGTCTAATTTTTAATTTTTTTCAATGTATGAAAATTTAATTTTTAATTCTTATATTGTCTGTATTATATAAATGGTGTTTATAGCAAAGTTTAATATATTTCGATTCACTGTTACTTTACGCAGCTTGTCTATCGTTTTTCCAAACTTTGACTTAAGAAATTGTCTTCCCTTAAAATAATACGCACTGCTTCTACAAGACATTATTTAATCCAGGTGTCTGCCAGGCCTAAAGACCTTAGATTAGGTGGTGTTACTACCCTTCTTTTTTCAAAGAAATGCTTGAAATTTGAATATAAAGCATGTCTTTCCACTTATGAACTAGTTTTATTATAACTTCTACTAATTTTCGCCCGCGAATACATTTTCCCGTAATACAGCGATATAAATGTATTTTAAACGATTTTAAGTGGTCTCAAAAAGTTGCTTAAGGAAACCTTGAACAATAAGGAAAATAATTTTATCGTTGCTTTGAAACCAGAAGATGTTTGATAGCTACCGACACAGCTTTTAGGTTGGTATATTTAAACAGTTTTTTTAGACTTAAATTTTCGCAAAATGCAAAGGGAAATTCGCAATTTGTAACAAAAAGATTTTAACTGAAAATAATATTTAATCAAAATTGCTGATTTATTATGATGGGAGGGTGAAATGCAAAAATAAGTGCTATATTCTAAATGAGAAAGTTTTAACGAAGCAAATACTTTTAATATGCGACTGTTGAAATTTTCCGCTCAAAACTGTCGTCACAAGCAAATTATTCTTCACATTTCCTTAGAGCTGGACCAGGGTGAAAAAATAAAACTCTGATTACACTTTAAAAAGTTTGAAAATTTAAAATCTCGTAACACTGTTTTCCTACGAAAAAATACTAGTAAATTACAAGGTTGCCAATCTATTTAAAAAAGAAATTCTAGGTTTTCAGGAGTCTTCTAATACTATTTCTACTCCAGGAGAAATTACTTTAACATGGGTGACCACACAATTTTCTCTTTACAATTACGTTAAAGAAAGAAAATTTTGGGTCAAAGTCGCGAAAGTTAGTTTCCTGCGAAAGTTTTGGACAAGGTTCAATAGCAAAAGTAGTAGGGTATTTTCGAAAATTCATTATTTCGAATTTTTTTACTCTGTGATTTTTTTGTTAGATGTAAAAAAAAGAGAATTTATAATAGGTTGCTGCTTATTGCTTAAGATTCCGTGTAGAAAACGTTAACCAAATCTTTGAATCGATCCAAAATGCTTCACACGCTATTTGAAGGTATTTTAAAACCAACTTGTTAGGGGCGATAAACTTAAAAAAATCAACACCCATTTTAATTAACCTTTGAGGGTACAAAAAATTGCGAACAAAGAAGGTATTGATACCAATGTTTTAAAGCACAGAATCATAATCCACCCACTTGCTTCCATTTTTTACTGATCGACGGGAGACGCAATAATATCTTTTACTTTGATGTCACTTTAAACAACTTTTAAGCTCTGAAACACTACTTTCTATTTCCTATTTCTTTAAAAAAAGGAAGTCCAATTCAAATCAAAGCTGTGGAAAACAGTCTATGTATTGGCCCAGCCCTGCTAGTAAAAGAATAAACACATAAATCCACTAATAGCGGTTTTTCCCCTACACCACAATCACCTTGGTCACCAATAATAAGATTTTCATCACTTTTAATTTTCTTGAGTTTTTCTTCAAAATTTAACAGCATATCTTCATCGTGTAGAAGCTGGGACGGTCTAATGTTGTTAAAAAAATACAAAGCATCTTCATCGTACACATAGATCTCTAGAAAACCAGTATCGTCTTGAACTAACATTTTAAACAAATAAGTCAACCTTAAAACATTGTCTTTGCAAAACGGACACTGCGGTAAAACACCCTCTTTCCTCATGTCGTTTATGATTTCGAAATGCTTAATAAAAGCACTACACTGGTCACACCTACCCACAATAAACTGTTTCAAGTTTGTGGGAAAAAGCGCTATAACTTTAGCTTTAAGTCTATACTTGCTAGGCAAGCCGTTTGCTTCTCTAACATTCCTAGTTCTGGAGCATGTTTGTAAAGGGAAGTCGATGGTTGTGTAAGACTCTTGTAATGCTTTTGGTTGAATTGGCGATACTGCAGGAACGCAGCTGGTCCGTTGCGAAATGTTTTTTCGATGTTTTAACAGAAGTTCAGATATTCTTTCCTTAATATCAACTATTTTTTCGTCATCGAAATTGGTCAATGTTTTTACACCGCGTCCATAATGCTTTCCAGTGTGAACGACCAACTCGACCCACTCGTTGCATCCATCGACCTAAATATAAGTAAAATAAGATAGTAATGTGATACGTTAAAGGAAAAAAGCCGTTCTCCATATTCAGTAGACTGTAAATTTAGATGAACAGACCAAAAGAAGGCGAAGTCAGTTCCCATGCAAACATCATAAAACAAAATCGCATTGCATAACAAGTAAAACTTTCTAATAGCGGACATCTTTTATACCCGACACCTCTCTATTAAAGTGGACAACGGGTCATGTAAGATAATTCTTGAAGAGTGTATATTCCCTGTTATTATTTGACTTTTTGTTATATCATTTTTAGCCCGTTAATTGCTTTTTTACTAGAGACTAACATGCAATAGTAGGCTTTTGAACTAATGTAAGCCAATTTAGGAAGAACCTTTATGTAGCGGACACCTCTCCATAACGGAACCTTTTTTAGGTCCTGATGGTGCCCGCTATAGATGTTACAAAATCGTCCCTGCACCAAATTAAATTTCTGTATTTTTTTAATTGTGGATGAAACTGTTATAAATTTTGTGTTTATTTTTATTTAAAAATCGTTTCAGAAAACTGTTAGCACAGCAAACAAAACCAGAAACATTACGAAAAACTGAGTTATGTATTTATCTTGATATTTCGTGCAGTCCACTCAACATTAAGTCATTATTTTCCTGACAATTTTAACATACTTTCTGACATTTTTTATCAAAACTCTTGAATTTTTTTCTGATTAAGCTATTTTAGGTTTTAATTACTTTAAAAAATGTAAATTTAGTTACAAGCAAACCTATAAACCAGACTCTAAAAGTTCTTTAAAAAAGGGTTCTGACATTTAATACTGAAAATTAAAATACCTGACATTTTCCCGACATATCAAAACAAATTGCTGACATTTCAACTTTTCCCTGTATTTTGAAAATACTTTGGAAATGCCTGACAATTCTTAAACTTTTCTGACAAAAGTGAACGCCCTAGATTGAATTAAACACCTTACTAAATAGACAGGGCTTTTGCTGAGGAGCACTCTTAAGGTAATAAAAAAGGTTGAAGTTTAATAAATTTTCAGAAATATTCCTTTAAAAAAATTATGACATTAACATACCTCTTTTAATCCAAGCTTATCCACACACATCTGTGCAACATCAAATGACACCTTTTTGGCGTGTATGTTAGAAATCTTCAGAAAATCACCCACTTGCACGCCTGCAACATCGCTTACATGGTCATCAAACAAGGACACATCAAAACAGTGCTTCTTCGTTGCTAACATTAGCTCAGTCTGATTTGTAGAGGACAAAACTCCATTTTGTCGCAAAGAACTGTAATAGACACTTGTACCATCTGAAACTTTTAGGACCACATGGTTTTTATCTTCTTCAAAGAAATATGTAGCAATCACTTGAACGATACAATTGAAATAAGAATCTAACTTTATATCAGAAAGGGGTGTGATTTGATGTGTCGCTGCGCTTTCAGTGATTTTATGTTTCACTCTATGAAAAAATGATTGGAGTTGAGAAACCTTATCCTTGTCGGCCTTAGATATTGTTGGGTTTGGATGTGAAGATGATGTGTTTGATGTAGGATAATCATAGCTGTATACCAACCTTGAAATAAGAAAAACTGAAAGAAATCAATAAAAAATCAAGGTCTCTTTGTGCTGGATTAACCATTGTTTTTTAATTTCTTTTATATCATAGAATTTTAAGGGGAATATATAAATGATGTTGAACTTATGCTGTTCAAAACCGTATGCCCCAAATGGTCTGAAACTAGTCCTGAAGCAGCTTTAAGGTGGTGCCATGGCCGTTAACCATGTTGTCAGAAGCAACAAGGAACCATAAAATTCAGTTCTACTGCATTAGCTAACTAATATGATTTCTTTCAAAACACAAAAAAGGAGAAAAGAAAAGAAGGTACACAAATAATACTTTGAGAAATCGCGTCTTTCCAAAACAAATATGGCAGCTGCGTTCAGCGATAGTTGTAGTTTGGCTATAAGCTGAATACACACTCTTGCTTTAAACACAGTTGCTTTTGTTATGCATAAATAAATTTTGAAAAAAGGGTAGCTAATAAAATGAACAATACTTTCATGATTCAACACCATTTACCACCCTGAATTTCCTTGTTTCAAGTGACAAAGCATCACACATTAGGTTGTGTATGTGTTACTTTAGTTTTATCAAGCTATTTTTTTTTCAGCAAAAACAAAAAATTCATAATAAAATATACCATGAAGAACCTTTAGTTCCTTTCATTTGCAAACGATCATTAAATTGGGTAACTGACATTCTATGCAAGCGTATAATATCTCCAATATTTTTTACTTGTGGTAACTTTTCCTTTTCGAACGCAAACAAACTGCAGCGTATGCCTTTCTCGACGTCATCTTCTACAGATGGATCAATAATGGTATATAAGGCATTGTATTGACCAATCTTTGTTTGCACAGCAGGTCGATAATATTTTACTACACCATATACGTTTACTTTTGTGTCACCTGCTGTTAGCTCGGAAATATTCTTATATTCATATGATTGCATCTTATTTTCTGTATAAAAACAAATATACTGTCATTACATTCTTTTTATATAAACAATGTCAAATTTTAGCAATTGACCCAATAATTGACAAAATCTTAAACAATAGCTAAACAATTTAGTAAGCATTCAAGCTCTACACAACAATTCTAGCATGCAACCAAAACAAAAGTATTTTTTTGCAAAAGGACAGGAATATTGACACCAATAAAACTTTATTACTATTAATTTGGGGTACTTTAGGCCAGCTCTTGAGCAGCATTATCTTTCTCAAACATGAAATCAACTAAAATCTCAGGTTATATATAGAAGTTCATCATTATATAAAAAACAAACAAATAATTTTGAGAAAATGTTAAAGAACATAATTTTAGCTATATAATTTGAAACAAAATTTGTTGCATATGAAATTTGCAGATATCTAATGATCTGTTCTTGCATTGTAATGGTATTTTTTCAAGAAACACTTGAAAATTGGGCCCAAATTCAGTTGATTTTGGCTAAGATGCCACCATTGTAAATTTCTATATAGTATTTATTGATAAGTAACTTTGTGCAAAAAAATCAGAAAAAACTAATGAGGGGATCCAAAAAAAAGATCTGTGCGTAAGGACGGACAGACAGATGGAGTAAATTTTACTGTATCATTGTATCAAGTGGTGCTACAGCTTAGTGGTTAACTCTAGCAGTGGCGATCCAATATAGAAGTGTGAATGTTACAATAACCCTGGGTTAACCCAGGCAGTGTGAGGGAAATTGGGATGATTGCACACTGTGTGGCTGTTTGGAGTTGTCTTGCAGAGCACCTAACCTAATTACTCTAGGACTCCCCATGGAAGCCATGGCCCCTCCCTGGAGTAATAGACAGCAAGGGATATCCCTCAATAGACCATTTCGGAGATTATGCGCCATTATGGATTTGCAGTCATTAGTCATTTTAATTGCAAATAATTTTTATTATTTTGATATTTTTATAATTTTGTTTTTCGGTGATAATTAAACTAATCTGTATGTTTGTCCCTTGATTCGTCTTAAACACTCCTATCTTTGAGTCTTTCAAGAGTGGTATTAGAAAGAATACCTGTCTCTCTTCCCTGCTTTTGCTATTGCCCTATAATTTTTTTGTACGCTTCCCTTATTAAAAAATATGAAAAAGGGAAAAATGATGAGTTTAGTTTACTAGACTAAAGTGGTATTCGATTTTTTGTTTTTCTGTTATTTGTTTCAGTCACAATGTATATTTTACATGATTTTTTGTTATATTTTGTTATATATGTCTTTATCGGTTTCTTTATCAGGACACGCAATTATAGCAGTAATTTATTACTAGTGTAAATCTTTATGATGAATAAATAAATTACTCTGTGAAGCTTGTTTGAATTATTGGCATAATAAGTTCCATTGCAGAAAAAGCTCTGGCGATTAACTTAACTATTACTCAGTCCACAAGAAGTCAGTCAGCTGCCTCACACTAAGTTCTAAAAAATCCTCATACGTTGTAAGAGGCATAATTCAGTCAGGGATAACGGCAAATTAGGCTATCACGCCAAATTAGGCTAGTAGCTTAGTTAGGAGATTTTTCATAGACTATTTAGGCGAGTATCTCCTATTTAGGCGATTTGCTATCTTCTTTTATGATTATCTCGAAAACCACGTTTGGTCGTGTTCTGCCCAGATTGCGAAAACGGCCCGTTTACAACCGGGACAGCCGGATTATGTACGCATGGTCCGATTATGTTTTTTTAGCCCTAATTATGTCGTGGTGACCGGTTTATGAACGCTGATATAATGGCAGGCAGGCTGTGATTGGCATTTCCTTCCGACTTTTGTAAATGAAACATTGACGAATCTTTATGTACGTGGGTAAGTTTATTTTATCGTTTTAAACACCTGTTATTCCAAAGAACTAATTTCAAAGCTGTGAACGTGGTAATCTGATAAAAATGAAGGTTTTGAATCTGATAAAAAATCTTCTAGAAGATGTTTAATATAGCTAAGTTTTTCGCGCAAATTAGGTATGGGGTAATGTAGCTAGCATGAAACATTAGTCAAAGATACATTTCTTCTCGATATAAAGCAGTATTTACAATAAAAATATGAACTAACAAAGGGTTTCACACTCGTTATTTTATGTTAATTCTTCGTTGTTCTGATAAAATGTTTTCTTATAAAAAGAGTGTATAGTACGATAATTTTCTCTGCTTCACCTTTTTGATAAATGATAAAACCATGTTAAAGAACATAATATGAATATAAACAAAGGTCTGGGGTAGCCAAGCTAGATTCAGCCTTAGCATATTGAAAAAATCTATGTCTAAACCGAACATAAAACGTGCTGTATATATTCACAATATCAGCCAGAATATATTCAAACAATGGTTTTTCTCAAACCGTTAAACCATCTCCTCTCTCGTTTTTTTTATCTTTTTAGAAGCTGTTGTTCGTGGAGTCCAATGTCGTTGGAGTGTTGACAATGCTGTAATATATGCAAGAACTATTAATATAAATATAAAAAAACTGAGTATGGACGTTACTATTTCTTATTGTCTTGTGAATGGAAAAGCACCATGTTGATGGTTTTCAAGGTAAATATTTTTATGTACTATATGTTTCTTCTTTGAAAATTGATTATTTTTCATTAATATGAAGGTCCACTTGTAAGTTTTTATATTTTTTTTTTAAAAACGTGTCAGTACTTACAACCAGTTTTGCAATCGTCTTCAATAACATGTGCTTCATTTGTGACGTTCTTCGAATTCGTATTCTCTTCGCCTACACAATTGATTCACAACAAAGATTAAACACAAAATTCATAATAAAACGTCTATTTTAATTTCAGTTCAGTTGAAGAAAAAGTACATACCATCGTGTGGCTGTTCAGCATGACGTTTGTAATTCATTTGTTCTTTAACAGGTATGGAGAAAAAGTCGATGTCTTCATCGTTATCAAAGTTCGAATCAGTGATAACCTTCAACTGTTTTGAAACACTCGGTATGATTGTGGTTGATGGTGGCTGTCCAAATACCAGCTCGTACGGAGTAAATCCTGTAGCGCTGTGTTGTTGTGTGTTGATGGCATCTATTAAAAAAATGAAAAATAAGTAACGACAATTCGATCTGCATTTCGGAACTATTGTTATCAACCTACAACATATTTGTGGCAACCACGAGCTCCAAGGTTTAGTTTCACTGGCACACTCAGCTATCATGACTGATATTTTATGCTCCACATTGATATGAGCCTGTTCTATCATGCCTTGACTCTGTGGATGGCGAGGACGACCACGAACCACCTGAATCTCCCCTGGCCAAGCTTCGATAAGATAATCTACAGATTTATTTACAAATTCTGAATATTTTAGTTCAGTTGTGTGCGAACTTACTTGGAAGCGTTTCATGAAGCCATTTGATATAATAGGCTTGATTGGCGGTACAGTCTTCTGTGGCTGTTTTAAGTGGCAAGTTTCGCAAAGATTGATATACTCTTCAATAGTCGATCTTGGGATACCCCAAAATGAACTTGAAACCTTAGTAGGAAAAATACGAATTGAGTAGTTATTTGTATCAATCTTTATATTTTGTCTAGGGTACAATTTTTTATGTAAATATAGTTATTAATTCTGATAAGAAAACACTAATACCTTTTTGAATGTCTTTTTCACACCAGCGTGTTTTAATTCATTACAGTGAATTGAGCGTATGATGTCAAAGAATTCATCTACGTATGCCACTCTTAAGTAACCTTCAGGAATCGATTGATTACTTGTATGGTTTTTCTGAAAAAAGTAACGGTTATAATAATTACTTACATTGTTGAACATCGAACTAAAAATTTGAAATCACGATTTTTCACTTACAGCTTCTTGTGAAGGCACAATCAAAATATCCACCATTCCCAGCTCTTCGCAGTTCATCAGCTTAAACTTCTGGGTCAATAATCTGAAGCGACGTGCTTCTGTACCCTTTTTACTGTCCGACTCATTGCTTTTTAAGTTCTGGGAAATTTTCTTCCCGAACTCTCTTGTTATTGTGCCACTCGTTGGTCTTTTACCAGTGCCTGTGTAACGCCGGGCAAATTGTTCAAATTTTTGGCGATGAACTTCCATGGCTTAACTAAAACTAGTGTAGCTCCGACGATTGAAAAATTTAAATGAAAGTTTTTTCAAACGTTTTCTTCGAATTTGTAAGAAACTAGACATCCTGTCTGGCGAAAGAAAAAAAGGCTCCACGTAAATTGCGAATTTCGTTTCATTTGCGATACTTTCCTATTTGCTTGTCACGAATGATATAAAAGCCGGTCGGCCCCGATTACGTTCGTTGTGTAAGTGTCGAATAATATTTGACTGTCATACATAAGCCGGCCTTCCCCGATTATGTGCGTTCTATAATAAGTGAGAAATAATAGAAAAATGTCATACATAAGCCGGTCGGCCCCGATTACGTTCGTTCTATAAGTGTCGAATAATATTTGACTGTCATACATAAGCCGGTCGGCCCCGATTACGTTCGTTCTATAAGTGTCGAATAATATTTGACTGTCATACATAAGTCGGCCTGCCCCGATTATGTTCGTTCTATAATAAGTGAGAAATAATATTACACTGTCGTATATAAACTGGCCTGCCCTGATTATGTTCCTTTTATAAGTGCCAAATAATATTTTTTGAGTAATAAGCCGGCCTGTCCTGATTATGTTGCCCTGATTATGTATTTTCTGCCCTGTTCTTAACCGGGGCAAGCTGCCGTACTTAATCAGGCCAATGTTCATTATCCGGGCAGAACAGTCGCACCATCTTCTTTCGGAGCTTTGTTGCTCATTACATCATCTTTGTTCGAGCAAAATTTTTTATAGTTTGCTTCACGGGACTAAAAATTATACGTCAAAAGTCTTTGGATGCGCCAAGAAATTTACCCTTTTTTCAGAAGCAACCGTGGCCGTAAAACAAAGAAGCCGTAACACAGCGCATGCGTTCTTAATCAAAACAAACTAAACGCTATATCTTCTGACAGCGCAAATAATAAAGAAAAATATATTTGGACCATCAAAAGGGGGTTCTATAGAATGTTTTTAGCTAATAAAATCATTGCGATTATGCAACAGAACAGCGATAGGCAGCAAAAACCATGTTGATAGCCTAATTAGGAGAGATAAATCGCCTAAATAGGCTATCGTAGACTAATTAGACTATTATAGCCTAATTTGCGGTTATCCCTGACTGTAATTCGATCGTAAAAATATGTTTAAAGTTGAATAAATATCCACTTTAGCCTTAAATAATAATAAAACACACTCAGTCGTCCTACACGTGTATTTAATTGCTATTTATAATTCATTAATAGATCAAAGCAATACGCTTAAATAAATGTTACTTAGATAAAAAACATTACGAAGACCTAAACACGCTAAGAGTGTATACAAAACTCGTTTCTTTTTGTGTGTTTTAAGAGAGTTTTCTACTACGGCATATAGGGTTCAAAGTTCAACTTGCACCACGGGCTTCGAAAATCCATAATGGCGCATAATCTCCGAAATGGTCAAATATTATTCGAGACTTATAGAACGAACGTAATCGGGGTCGACCGGCTTATATAGGATATTTTTGTATTATTTCTCACTTATTACAGAACGCACATAATCGACCAAGTTCATATCATTCATCATCACTTCTGACAAGCAAATAGCCCTCGTGGCAAAGTTGTTGTTGTTCTCAAATGAAATTTTGGGATTCGCAAGTTTAATAACTTTTCACCAAACTTAATTCCCGCAAAAAGAATAATTTAGGTTCCGTGAAATTTAGTTATTTCAAAGTATATTTTGTTGAAATGTATTTACTACAAGAGTAGTTTATAATAAGAATTACGTTGAGACTTTTTTCTTTCGCCATGTCTAATTTTTAGGGGTGTTCTATCTTCCAGAGAATGTTTAATTCACAAAAGTTCGAAGAAAATGAGTCACAGCCTGCCTGACCAGCCATTATATCAGCGTTCATAATCCGGTCACCACAACATAACCAGTGCAAAAAAACATAATCGGACCATGCGTACATAATCCGGCTGTCCCGGTTGTAAGCAGAGGCCGTTTTCGCAATCTGGGCAGAACAACTTTCAATATACTCAGCTCAGCTGGCTAAGTAAAAGGACGAGTTTATGTCACAGAGATAAAACACCAAATATAAAACGCATTTTCGCAGGTTGTTTTTGTATTACAATAGGTAGCTAAAGTTGCATAAATTTCCATAATTAATCCTATTTGTAAATAGCACAGGGTATTCAAATATAGCTTTATTACTTTCCCGCCATTAAACACTTTTGTGTCCAGCCTCGTTCCCAGGGAACTTTGCCTTGTTGATAAAGTTGATAGCGTCGATATTGGACACTCCGTAATAACGGCTCAGGGGCAACAAGACTCTGGGAACGAGGTTAAGATTGCGTCCTCTTTTATGTGTGATCGCGAAGGTTTTTTGTTTAGTTATGCGACTCTTGTAAACCGTCGTTCATGACGATCAAAAAACGTATCGCGAAGCAGCAAAAGCTCTTAACTACTGCGCTATTTTTTATAAGGATGTTTCCCTAAAAAAACACTTGTAAGTTAGAAGGAATGCATTGTTCATCTCATTCTCTCCCCTGAGAGGAAGATTATTGCATTTACAATAAACTTTCTGCTTTCAACAAAAGTAAGAAGTCTCAAAATAACGACATAAACCGAGTGAATACGCTGTATATATTTCCGATAACCCAATTGTGGTATACGTGCACGACCCCAGAGCTCCTTGAGATAAACTCGAAGTTTTATCCCAAAAGAGCTCTGGAAACGAGAATAGTATGCGTGCTTAATTGTTACTCAAGCCACCCCTAATTTCACATTTTGTCTTCCGTGCTAAGTAGTTTCACATTAATATATTGACAAGTTTTCAGTTGGTTTCAGATGGTAAAAAAAAACACGGAAAGTTAAACACTTCGTTGTCCCTCCACAGTTATTTATACGTTCATTTATAAAGCGATAAAACCGTTAGTAGTAGATAGAAATTTAGGCTAGTGTGTAAACTAGAAGAGTGATTGTTCTTTGAACCAATTTTTTTCTACGAAAGAAGTTGTCATGGTAGCAGATATTTTGTGCGTTATACTCTTTATATTTGACATCTTTTGAGTTATATCTGAGAATAAAAATTCTTATTAAAAAACAATATGTCTTTTGCTGAATTATCTACTAAAATGAGTACTTCAAAGTATCTTCCCGCAACCTCATCTGCAGGTATTTTAATGGAATATTCAGATACAGCAAGATCTGGGGATGTTGACATCTCCTTAAAATATATAACCTTAACGTATTGTAGAAAAGAATTCCGTATTCGTTGAGTAATTTACATATTCTATTCTTCCAAGATTTCTTTCATATTATTATTTTTGCGATTTCCAGTAGTTCTCTTTAAACTTGCTAATTCCCTTGTGGCATAGCCTTTAAGATTTAAGATGAAACATGTTCCTGGGCAGAAACAGTGTATGAAGCTTGCCAATGTTGCTTTGTGAAGTCGTCGTCGTCGCACTGTACATCATCTGAACTGTTTTTGTGCTCGCAGGCTATAAAGAAAAGAAAAGAATATATTCATAGTAAAAGTTAAATTTGAGGTTGTTAGCACAAGTTCTTTTCCTTATTACAACGCATGCGCTTTCGCATACTTACCCTCATCCATATAACATTCTTGTGTCGCATTGAAAAAAAACCCGCATTGACAACTAACTTAGATCCTGTGAATCACGCTAAAGTCGTGACAGTGTTAATATAAAAGCAAAAAAGGTTGATATAAGTTGTTAAAAAACAAGTCGTTAAGATAGGTCATGACAATGAAAAACACATTATAAAATTAATTGACATGAAAATGATACCCTCCTCTTAAAATAAGTAAACAACTGAGTTGTTATTGTAAAAAAAGATTATTGAAAAAACTTGAGTTTATCTTCATGATAATCCACGAAAGCATTCATTTGTAGCTATTTATTGAAATTAATGAGATGCGCCAAGAAATTTACCCTTTTTTCAGAAGCAACCGTGGCCGTAAAACAAAGAAGCCGTAACACAGCGCATGCGTTCTTAATCAAAACAAACTAAACGCTATATCTTCTGACAGCGCAAATAATAAAGAAAAATATATTTGGACCATCAAAAGGGGGTTCTATAGAATGTTTTTAGCTAATAAAATCATTGCGATTATGCAACAGAACAGCGATAGGCAGCAAAAACCATGTTGATAGCCTAATTAGGAGAGATAAATCGCCTAAATAGGCTATCGTAGACTAATTAGACTATTATAGCCTAATTTGCGGTTATCCCTGACTGTAATTCGATCGTAAAAATATGTTTAAAGTTGAATAAATATCCACTTTAGCCTTAAATAATAATAAAACACACTCAGTCGTCCTACACGTGTATTTAATTGCTATTTATAATTCATTAATAGATCAAAGCAATACGCTTAAATAAATGTTACTTAGATAAAAAACATTACGAAGACCTAAACACGCTAAGAGTGTATACAAAACTCGTTTCTTTTTGTGTGTTTTAAGAGAGTTTTCTACTACGGCATATAGGGTTCAAAGTTCAACTTGCACCACGGGCTTCGAAAATCCATAATGGCGCATAATCTCCGAAATGGTCAAATATTATTCGAGACTTATAGAACGAACGTAATCGGGGTCGACCGGCTTATATAGGATATTTTTGTATTATTTCTCACTTATTACAGAACGCACATAATCGACCAAGTTCATATCATTCATCATCACTTCTGACAAGCAAATAGCCCTCGTGGCAAAGTTGTTGTTGTTCTCAAATGAAATTTTGGGATTCGCAAGTTTAATAACTTTTCACCAAACTTAATTCCCGCAAAAAGAATAATTTAGGTTCCGTGAAATTTAGTTATTTCAAAGTATATTTTGTTGAAATGTATTTACTACAAGAGTAGTTTATAATAAGAATTACGTTGAGACTTTTTTCTTTCGCCATGTCTAATTTTTAGGGGTGTTCTATCTTCCAGAGAATGTTTAATTCACAAAAGTTCGAAGAAAATGAGTCACAGCCTGCCTGACCAGCCATTATATCAGCGTTCATAATCCGGTCACCACAACATAACCAGTGCAAAAAAACATAATCGGACCATGCGTACATAATCCGGCTGTCCCGGTTGTAAGCAGAGGCCGTTTTCGCAATCTGGGCAGAACAACTTTCAATATACTCAGCTCAGCTGGCTAAGTAAAAGGACGAGTTTATGTCACAGAGATAAAACACCAAATATAAAACGCATTTTCGCAGGTTGTTTTTGTATTACAATAGGTAGCTAAAGTTGCATAAATTTCCATAATTAATCCTATTTGTAAATAGCACAGGGTATTCAAATATAGCTTTATTACTTTCCCGCCATTAAACACTTTTGTGTCCAGCCTCGTTCCCAGGGAACTTTGCCTTGTTGATAAAGTTGATAGCGTCGATATTGGACACTCCGTAATAACGGCTCAGGGGCAACAAGACTCTGGGAACGAGGTTAAGATTGCGTCCTCTTTTATGTGTGATCGCGAAGGTTTTTTGTTTAGTTATGCGACTCTTGTAAACCGTCGTTCATGACGATCAAAAAACGTATCGCGAAGCAGCAAAAGCTCTTAACTACTGCGCTATTTTTTATAAGGATGTTTCCCTAAAAAAACACTTGTAAGTTAGAAGGAATGCATTGTTCATCTCATTCTCTCCCCTGAGAGGAAGATTATTGCATTTACAATAAACTTTCTGCTTTCAACAAAAGTAAGAAGTCTCAAAATAACGACATAAACCGAGTGAATACGCTGTATATATTTCCGATAACCCAATTGTGGTATACGTGCACGACCCCAGAGCTCCTTGAGATAAACTCGAAGTTTTATCCCAAAAGAGCTCTGGAAACGAGAATAGTATGCGTGCTTAATTGTTACTCAAGCCACCCCTAATTTCACATTTTGTCTTCCGTGCTAAGTAGTTTCACATTAATATATTGACAAGTTTTCAGTTGGTTTCAGATGGTAAAAAAAAACACGGAAAGTTAAACACTTCGTTGTCCCTCCACAGTTATTTATACGTTCATTTATAAAGCGATAAAACCGTTAGTAGTAGATAGAAATTTAGGCTAGTGTGTAAACTAGAAGAGTGATTGTTCTTTGAACCAATTTTTTTCTACGAAAGAAGTTGTCATGGTAGCAGATATTTTGTGCGTTATACTCTTTATATTTGACATCTTTTGAGTTATATCTGAGAATAAAAATTCTTATTAAAAAACAATATGTCTTTTGCTGAATTATCTACTAAAATGAGTACTTCAAAGTATCTTCCCGCAACCTCATCTGCAGGTATTTTAATGGAATATTCAGATACAGCAAGATCTGGGGATGTTGACATCTCCTTAAAATATATAACCTTAACGTATTGTAGAAAAGAATTCCGTATTCGTTGAGTAATTTACATATTCTATTCTTCCAAGATTTCTTTCATATTATTATTTTTGCGATTTCCAGTAGTTCTCTTTAAACTTGCTAATTCCCTTGTGGCATAGCCTTTAAGATTTAAGATGAAACATGTTCCTGGGCAGAAACAGTGTATGAAGCTTGCCAATGTTGCTTTGTGAAGTCGTCGTCGTCGCACTGTACATCATCTGAACTGTTTTTGTGCTCGCAGGCTATAAAGAAAAGAAAAGAATATATTCATAGTAAAAGTTAAATTTGAGGTTGTTAGCACAAGTTCTTTTCCTTATTACAACGCATGCGCTTTCGCATACTTACCCTCATCCATATAACATTCTTGTGTCGCATTGAAAAAAAACCCGCATTGACAACTAACTTAGATCCTGTGAATCACGCTAAAGTCGTGACAGTGTTAATATAAAAGCAAAAAAGGTTGATATAAGTTGTTAAAAAACAAGTCGTTAAGATAGGTCATGACAATGAAAAACACATTATAAAATTAATTGACATGAAAATGATACCCTCCTCTTAAAATAAGTAAACAACTGAGTTGTTATTGTAAAAAAAGATTATTGAAAAAACTTGAGTTTATCTTCATGATAATCCACGAAAGCATTCATTTGTAGCTATTTATTGAAATTAATGAGTTGGAAGTAGTTTTTGATTCGAAAACGCTTTTTTAACATAAAAAGCAACAAACTGAGAGTCGTTCGATAATTACAAGGCTTGATTTTTTTCGCAGCTTGTTCTATCGACAGATTTCGAACCTTTATAGATTGCGTTTGAAAAAACGTACTTTTAACTAAATATGGAGGAAGAAAAAGAGCTTGTGGCGAGTAAAAACACTGAAGTAACAGTCGACCAAATGTTGACACATGTTGGTGAATTCAAACGATATCAATGGCTGTTAGATGCAATTTATTGCATTATGTTGATTCCTGCAACATACCAAGTTTTAATCATGTATTTCGCTGCACTCAATCCACCATGGAGATGCATAAAAAACGGTACAGTTTGCACATCAAACCAAACGTTTGATGGCGATGATAAAACTCGGTGCAACCTCCCCAGGTCAGAGTGGGAGTATACAGAAGCCAAAGAATACTCCATAGTTACTCAGTTTGATATAAATTGCGACAATGAATGGCAAGTACATTTAACAACCTCAATTTTATTCATCGGGTGGGGCATTGGCGCAGTTGTCTTAGGTTGGGTAGCGGATAACTATGGGCGCAAAATTGTGTTGTTTCCCTGCATGGTTATGGTGATACTTATTGGGTTCGTCACGTCGTTTGTTCCAAATATTACGTTGTTTATTTTATGTCGGTTTGCAGTGGGATTTTTCACACCGGGTACATCAGTGCAAATGTTCATCTTGATATCTGAAGTTGTAGGCTCGAGGTTTCGACCTTTGGCCGGGATTATCTTGTGGGTTTTTTTCACTTTGGGTTTGTGTATATTAGGCTTAAAAGCTTATTTCATTAGAGAATGGAAAATATTGTTTATCGTGTGTACAGTACCTTATGTATTTGTATTGTTATTCTTCAAATTTATCCCTGAATCTGTGCGTTGGCTACGCTTACACGGAAAAGTTGACGAAGCCATGAATATTCTGGAGAACATTGCTAAATGGAATAAACGAGAAATCCCTTCCGGTGTTAGAATTTGTTCGGCACCAAAGAGTGTGGAAGCACACAAGTCCAGCCCATTGGATTTGTTTAAGACTCGAAGAATGGCTATTAAAACTTTAACACAAGGTTACGGTTGGATGGTTAATGGAATGGTGTATTATGGGTTGTCATTGGCAGCAGACGATTTAGGTGGTTCCTTATATAGGAATTATGTATTGTTTAGTGCGATCGAATTTCCAGCAATGGTAATGGCTATTGATTTTTGTGAACGCTTTGGAAGAAAAAAAACTGTTATAATGCCTATGGTAGTTGGTGGCATCGCTTGCATTCTTGTTGCATTCGTGCCAGATACAGGGGACGCAAAGTATGTACGCGTTGTGATAGGTTTGCTAGGAAAAATGTGTATCACGCTAAGCTTCGACGCCATATACACATGGTCTGTAGAGATATACCCAACGGCTGTTCGGGCAGAAGGAATGGGATTTTTACAAGTAACAAGCAGGATAGGAGCAGCCAGCGCACCATGGGTCGCCAAGGGGCTTAGATCATTACATAAGTCCGTTCCATTCGCATTTATGGGCATAGCAACTCTGCTAGCGGTTGCAGGCCTACTGGTCCTGCCTGAAACACGAGGCGTAGTGACATCAGAAACGACTGAGGAAGAGCAAGATCTACAGCTTCAAGATGTGAACGAAAGTTTATAAACCATTTTACAAAGCTTCTTACGTGTCATTTACATGTTTTTACAACTAATTTTTGTTATGATTTCATATAAAAACTATTTTTATATTTAAAAGAAATATCTTTAAAGTTCAATAACTCCATTCTTTAGCTACACAGCGCAGAGTTTTTATTTGCTTGCGGATTCAACTAAACATAGCATCTCCGTAAACTAACTTGATAAATACACGAACAACGCCACCAAAGCGCAACATAGAAAACAAACCAGACAGCAAGTCAAATGTAAAGTCTCTTTTACGTCCACGACAGTTTGCAGATTTTCAGCGTCCACAACTGTAAGAAAGCATTCTTTACCCTTCCCATTCTTTTCAACATCATAGGTAGAAAAGATAGCTATTTTTTCCTCAGGTTTGTAGCTGTTCATCTCTTCTTGTGACATTAGCAAAGTTGCAATATGTGTGTTGTAGAAGATGTTGTGTTAAATATTATGCATGTTAGTTTTTTCCCAATGTGGACTTGGTTAAGTCCCCTGTCCTCGCTCTTCACGTCACGCTGCAGAAATGATTCTTAATGTTTTTATTAATTGTGTTTATGTCACAGTTCTAAGAAGAAGGGATTAAAAAAATGGACCAATTATAATTTAATGTCAACATGACCCGCAAAGATAGTCATGTTGTACGGAAGTAATAAAGCTAGTTTTATTTAACATCACGTGGATAACAAATCTCCACTTTGTTGATTTTAGAAACAGGTAAATGTAATAACAAACCTATTTTTATGATTTACCCAACTTCGGTCCCAGCAGCTGTGGCATTTTCGAGTTTTGGACAACGGAGTGTTTAGCGCTGTTGAGAAACAAAAAGATATGGGAACAAAGTCAGTTTCTTTATTCTTGCATTACTCTTCCTAAATATACCCAATTTTGACTCTGTTTCGTGTATAAAGATGACACACCCTCTAACATAAATAACATACCTGATTCTATTGTATATTTTTTACCAAAGAAATTTAAAAAACTAAATATCAGAGTACAAATGATTTTACACGGACCGCTCAACCTCTACTCCATTGTCTTGTGGCCCCTGGAGCCATTATTACGGAGTGATCAACTTCATCGACAACGTAAAATGCCCTGGGAACGAGGTTTAGAATCGCTATAACTTTGCATATGTAATGACTGTACCTCAAAAAATTCCACTTATCTTAAGTAGTGAAGACTTTTTACGATTGTTTGCAATAATTTTATCTTTTAATTTATGATCAATCTCGTCCAAGAGCTTCTCCAGGAAGCGAAAAAGAAGCCCTGGGACATAGTGTTTTTGATGACAATTTTAAAAATTAAATGACTCATCTTTAAAAGAGTAACAATAGTTTGAGTACACTCCAAAATTCGCAGCACTTCAAAACAACTAAAAAAATATTGAGAATAAATTAATCGCCCGGCAAAGAACGCCTAAAACCTTGTGCTAAAACTAGCTGACTTTTCTTAATGAGAACTATATTATACTTGGTTGGGAACAAGATTGCCTTTAAAAGCTGAATGCAACCTGAATCTCTGAACTTTTTTGATAGGCCCTGGGTTTGAGGTTACGAATTTTTTAAACAATTTCAACAAGTTTAGTTTACTTTTTCGTCTCGTACTTTGACTTTGTGTTGAAGGAAACTACTTTTATCAGAAGATTCTAGGAACGTTAGTACTGCTCCAAATTTACTTGCTGGATTTGTTTTTTGCTTTCTAATTGTGCCTAGCGCGAAAGTAGACCTGGGATTGAGGTTCAAGGAATCTATAATTTTGGCGAAGATTGAGCTTTTTGAAACTAAAAGCTATTTTCACACGTCGCGATGTTATCTACGAATTATTCAACTTAAACATAACACGTGTTTAATTACGTAGAGATTATGGATTAAATTTTTGCAAACATTTAAAGTTTCTCTATTGTTTTTGTTTTTTTAATATCGTGACAGTAGGTGAAATAAAAGGGCGAGTGGCAGTTTTATAAGAATACTCTAATTCTAACCAGGCTACTCATTATTCTTATCTCTCCATTGTTTTAAACAATAGACCTATTTTTTTTAACTTGAAATACCAGCCCGATATTCTTATAAACCATATTCTTACAAAAAGAGCGTGTATAGCAGCAGTGTTACAAACCGAACATAAAAAAGTACGTTATAAAGTACTTATTTGCAAACATTTTTGTTGCTAAGGATTAAAATATTTTTGTTGAGTGATGCTGCTTCCTATTTTAAAAAAATTCTGTAAAAAGATTCTATTTCTTAGACATTCGGTAATTTTTCTTAGAGATGGGTAGCGTAAAGAATTAGTCCATGTAACCTGAAACCTTTTTATTAATTTAATATTTTCAGTGTCTAGGACCGGACGCATGGAATCTCGATTTAATGGTTTTCACCTTTTCAAGGAAACAAGCCCTAAAATGAAAAGGTACCGCATAAGTGCCTGCTTTAGGGAGGTTCCAAAAAAAATGTTGACATTAAGTTATTTAGAAATCAGCATTCGGTACATTGAAAATGTGTAAGAAATGTTTAGGAAATAAAATGAATTCTCCTTCTTCTTCTTCTTCTTCCCCTTCTTGATAGCACCTCCACAATAATATTGCCAGGGTTTTCTAGTACAAAACGAGGTTGAAGCCAATTCACACTGGCGAGAAAAGCAGTGGCTCGTTTATTCAGTTATAGTTAACTTCTTTGGGGCATATAATAGAACGTAAGCACAGTGCCAATCTCCTAAAATATACATGAAACACAAAGAAGGTGGATTTATTCTGTAACCGTAACACGACAACAAGAAATTTCTGTTTTTTACCTCCTCCAGACAATTTCAATACATCTTGCGAGGTGACATTACTAACATTATCATCATCACACATAAGCCACTCGTCTAAAAAGTAAAGAAAATTAGCGAGTAATTTGCCTTCTTTATAAATTCTTTATTTGTTCATCAATAAAACAAAACAACAACAACAACAACAAACTTGATAAAACTTAAAATGTTGTGTCAATTATACATCGCATTCTATATTTTACTTTTAACGAAAACATCTGTGCGCAAATAAATTTTCGCGTACACTCCTTTTGTATGTAATAGATGTACTAATTTGTTGTGCATTTCCAAATTATTGCGCGAACTAGCACGCGGGAAATATGTTTAAATAGGTTAAGTTGATTGATCCACCTGGCAGTGATAACATAATTACACTGCTTCTAAAGTTGCAGAAATAACGACACAGCTGCTTACGCAATTGACGCAAACAATAAAATTCTCACCTAAAAGTTGAAGCAAAAAGTAAAATCAACGAATGTATGAATTACACAGTAGAAAATGCGAGTTTGATGGTGCAGAGGGCAAACAAGTTGGCGTGCGCTGCTCGACCTCTGAAGATTATCAAGATTGAAGTCAAACTCAAGAAGGATGCAAATATTCTCTACAACAACCTTTATAATGTGGCCATGTAGATTTGTCTTTTTATTTATAACGAAAAATTTTCCAATTTTGTCCTTAAAATAATTATGTTGATTATGAACTTATATACATCTATCACGAAAACGCGCGATTTTCAGTGTTTTAGTATAATTTTAGTGTCCATACCGCCTTTACGACGAACCCAAGCCACGTAATGGCCGGACGAAGAAGATCTTCCACGATGAGTTAAAACAGCTGACAGTTCATAGTATCCACTATTGTTTGACCCAATGTCTAAAAACAAGGAAAAGACTAGGCTAATATGGGATACAATTTTACATCAGGAAAACATTTCTATTTTTAAAATTATGAAAAAGTTAGAAGGGTCGCGTCTTTCGGATTCTTGCAACAAGAAATGTTGCTTTTTCACAAGTTACTTGACATTCTGTTTGTACAAAAAATATGGTTAATAACTAACCTTAGAAGCTTTGAAAAAATTGGGAGAAAAAATTACGCTTACCATCAGCAAAGGAACTAGGTAAAACAGTCTCTGTTTTGTTGCCATTTTCCTGTTTCTCATCTTTTATCATTTTTAATTTCTATTAATAAAAAAACAAAAAGTTACGCTGCAAACGTAGTGAGCTAAACAAACACGAGTCAGCGTTTAGAAGTGTTAGTAACCTTTTCAGCCACTTTCTCCTCCTCTTCTTGAAACTTGTCCCTCATAACCTTAAGTTTTGTTTTAAGCTCAGGACTGCATAGTTCATATACGTCTAAGTTGAGCGGAAATTTCACATCCTGAAAATACAAAATAGCCAGTTGTAGCGATTAAATGCTTCCTATGGCCACGACGGAAATATCGACTACTGATTTAAGACGGGAAATTTTCTAAAAAAAATGCGGTAAAACCAAATAGGGTACACGGGAAACGATGTCTCAAATCAGGTCAAAATCCACGACAGTGAGTTTGAGATAAAAAAAAACACAAAAACTATAAATGACCGTTTATTGCGCATGTGCGCAGTATAAATATTTTGAAATCATGGCAAACAGAAGCAACCTAACATGGAAAAAAAAAGCAACCAAGCTTTCACTTGCTAACCGCAAGGAGTTTTGCAATTCTCGTTGTTAAAATGACTTTTCAAGATCACAGTCATTTTTGTCATTGCTTTTACATGTTAAATGTTAAATTTTCGCAACATTTCCACTAACTGCGTGTACGAAAGTTCTGAATGGAGACCGCCTGACATATCAAACGCTACAAACACATTGGTTGGTAACAAATGCTTTAGTACAAAAGCTCTTAAATAGCAAAAGTTGGTTTAGTACAGGAAAAATTGTTTTCCCTGGAATGTTGAGTGTCGTAGTACTTAAAAACAGAAAAAAAAACTCGTCACATACCTTTAAAATTTTTGCGTTTACTTTTTCTTTTTCTTTGTAAAAAAAGCGTACGAATTGTATCGTCAAATATGCCGGTAAACGATTTATAACCGACTAAATTATCAAAATAAAAACATATATTACCAACGCATTGTAAGTGCATTATTTAGCACGAAAAAAGGTAAACAACGTAACGTACTGTTTTTGTATAAGATGCGTCCCTACCCAAAGATGGCGAATGTTTCGTTATAGATTCTTTCAGTCTCTACAAATTGCAAATAAAAATAAAACAAACAATAAAGAAGAGTAATCTGTTGTTTCATGCAAAGTACAAGTTTTAGTGATACAAAGTGTGTCAGTGAGACAAGTCCCAATGTTTTACTTACCGATACAAGACCAGTGTGCATGTATTTGACATCTGAAATAAAATACGAATTTCATCATCAATGATCAAAACATATCGGTTAGATGTGTGTTTTTCTTTTTACTAGAACTTACCTTGAGAAATAAAACAACTCAGTTGGTATAATTGATCTGTCGAGTGAGTTTCAGGTTCTTCTGCAGACTCGTCACATTTTAATCTGTATTTTTTTAAGTTCAGGAAAAAAAGCAGTTAAAAACATGCTAGAATGCTTTAAATCCAAAAAATCAATTCATTCTACTACAATACAAAGTAACGGAAAATTCTTGTCGAAAAGATACGATGATTTCATATCGATACCTATAAATAATAAAAAAATTATTTTAAAATCACTTCACTAACAACACCAACAACACTAACAACACCAACAACACTGCCAACAACAATAACAACTTATAAAAAAAGAAGAAAATATAAAAAAATTAAAAAAAGTTTAGCCTTAGTGCATGAAAATAGGAGAAAATTCATACCAAAGTATTGGTCAACCATAGATGCTGGTTTTGACGCTGCTTCTGCTGCAGGAGTTTCTTCATTTGGTTTAATTGAAGGTAACCTTTGATGCAACATGCGGACCAATTGGTTCCAGCATTCATTGGCATCCTAAAATAAAGTACACCTAGAAGATGCAAGCATTACGAAATATCTACCGGAGATGCAAGCATTACGAAATATCTACCGGACATGCGTATTTTTAAAGTCAGAAGGTTAGACTTCGTCATACTCTTCCGCATAAAAGGAAGAAATCCAAATAAAAGTAGATCAAAATCAAATGAAGCAGTTCAGACGATTCCTGTTGATTCTTAATAATACAATTCACACGTTTTGATTGGTTGAAATGCTACATTTCAACCAAAAATGCTACATTATGCACGGTTGCTAAATTACTTAAGAAACCAAAAGAAGAAGCAATTAATTATCTGTTTAAATTTCTTATTTTCATTAAGATTCACTCTGAAGTATGAAAAAATGAGTTTAGCTACTTCGGTTTTTTATATAAGCAAAGCAAGTCTAGTATTTTATTTCGGCGTCAGTGCCAAAGGTAAAAAAAAATTATTTTTAGCTTAAAAGTTGTTAAGTTCAAGCCTTGGTCGCTTAACATTTCACATGTTAATCCTAGCTAGTTGCTTAGCAATTGCTTAGATTTTGACCCAAATTAGTACTCAGTCTATTTCTCCGCTCAGCAATGTTGCTTGTAAAAAAGCGTTCAATCAAACAACAACTTGTTCTTTACAAGAGTAGCTACAACATCCAATGAGAAAGAAATAAAAGACTGTGAGATCAAACCTACTTGTTGTTGATAAACACCTTGCTCAGTTTTTTCAGCAAAATGAGGGAATACTGTGTGTAAAACCTGAAGCAGAAATATATAGATACGCAAATTATAACGATAAAGTTTGTTAAAGAACTACAACAGGTGAATTCTATGGTCAAAATTAAGCAAATGTATAATAATAGATATGCAGTACCTGTAAAAACATAATAGGAGGGAAACTATCAGCAGCTCTATCCATCATTGAATACAGATCTCTCAATGCTAAAATAATAAAATAATTTAAACTCATTGTTAAGAAAGTCCAACCAAAATTGCAATGTTAAATTCATTTGCACATTATAACAGTACTGACTTGCGATAGTTTATTGAGATTATCAGATAAACATCTTGTGCTACTTCCAGATATAAAAATCTCTACAGCTCTACAGCATGACAGAGTTAATATTAAATGTGAATTGAGAAAAAGCAGGAATTTCATAAAGGAATGTGTTGGTACTAACATATGGTGACAGCATCTGATGGATTTGCCATGATACCACCAAAACTAAGCTGTCCATTGTACCTTAACAAAAATTACAAAATCGAAAATTGATAAAAGTTCATAAAAACTCTTAATGGCACAAGAAGTTTAAGTTTCACTATTAAGCAACAAAACGTAAGAATAAACACACAATCATAGAGCATATTATATACACTAAAAGTAATGCACCAACTCTCTAAAAATTTTCTTGCTTAGATTAAAAGTTCATAAAAACTCTTAATGGCACAAGAAGTTTAAGTTTCACTATTAAGCAACAAAACGTAAGAATAAACACAAAATCATAGAGCATATTATATACACTAAAAGTAATGCACCAACTCTCTAAAAATTTTCTTGCTTAGATAGATTAGGTTCTTACTGTAAAGCTCTTCAATCAAGTAAGGAGCAACACTCAAAGGTTTCGTCTAATTCAAAATTAATTGATACCATTCCCTACCTTTTTAATTCTTGCTTAAGTTCTGGAACATTCTTTAAACATTGTATTGTAGCATTCATATAACATGTATTACCTAAGTTTGTCAATCCAGCAGGTAAGTCAGTCTGAATGAAGTTATTTAGAAAAATTAATGCATGTGCAGATCAAACAAGAAAGTCTGTAAAAGCAAATTACTTACAGCTTTTGCTAACTGAGAATCAGACATATCTTCTACAAATTGTGTTTTCTGAACAGGTGCAGCAGGTAATTCATCTGCACTTCCCATCATCAGTATGGTCATTCCCTATGCACAATAATAAACACATTAACAACAGTAACCATATCACCTTTCTTAAAACAGAAAATAACCTTTAAGTTTACTTTTTATGTTAAATTTAGTAGCATGAGTTCAAAGTTTTGCTTAATGAAAAAAAGCATTTGTATGTCTTCGCAAGGAATTCCAAATCCACTTGACAACTTTCCAAAAGAAGAAAAATGTGTGTGATACAAATGTAAACTTACATCTTTTAATACAAATCCATCCCAAGAACCATCCTGTGCAGTACAAAAACATATGTTAGACTAAGATTATGATTTGATATTAAACATTAGAAAATCAAGAAAACAATTGATAGAAGTTTAATTTAGTTGTCTCTGACCAGCAGTCTGATATAGCGTGTTTTCTGCAATTGCAGGCTGTGTGTTTAAACCGTAGCTTAGTATGCTGGAGACTATTAAAATATGACTCAATCTTTTCTGCTTAGTGAGAATAGTATTGACATTTTAGCCAGTTGTCTACTTGATAAATTGCTATGTTTGTATGACATTTGTAGATCAAAGGAGAGACACATGGACCCCGATCCATTTGTACGACTCTTATTAATAACAATGTCAATAGGAACTGAACCTTCACCTTCAAAGCTTTTCCTTTCGCCATAATTTTTTGTCGCTCCAGTGGAACACCTGACAGTGCGAATAATTGAGCTTGGAAAACTTCTGGAGCTTCCCCTTGATTGACTAACACATTATCAAACTTTGTCTTACCCCATTTAATGTTAACTAGAAAAAAGACATAAGAATGACATAACTATACTATATTTACTACACACAATTAACAAGAACAGTATCTAAGCATCTATAAGTATTGTTAACATTACCTTTAAAACTTGCCATTATTCAGGAAATGATAGCGCTTCTAAGACTAGAACAAACAACAAAGGACTACGTACAGAACCCTGATGTACACCAACATTTACACTAAATTCATCACTAAGTGAATCGTTAATCCTAACACAACTTCTAGCATTGCTGTACATAGACTGTACCATCGTATGGGTAAATTACGCCAATGAGAGTGCAACAGCATGTACAAGGATATTTTTTTTCATAAAGCTATCTTAACAAAAGATAACTCTTCTTAATTACCAGCACAGTACATCCCATTCAAGCTGTTACTCAATTAGGTTGTTTAAATTTTATATTATTTATATACTGTATGCTAAGTTTTGCCTCTTTCTTACTTACAAAGAAACAACTACATAATGTGTACTGTAACCACCTCCTATTATTTTAAAACATTTTGATGAAGAATCATATTTCCACTCAAAAACATTTATTGTAATAGCTATAGGCAGTAACAACCAAATTGTTTTCCTAATGACGAAAACTGCATGTGCAAGTAAGATAGTGGCAAGTTACATTATATCAAAATAATTGATGAAATTTATTTTAAAGAATTGTTGAATTACTACCAAGACTTTTTAAAATTTTTGTAAACATGCCTAGGAGCTTGCACTAAACCCTACCAAACGTTCATTCACCACTGTAAATAATAATATCCATAGTTTTAAACAGTGAAGCATGGGAAAACTTGCATAACATGCTTTAGCAAAATAAATATTATTTGCCTTTACAAGTAAGACAGTCAGGGATAACTGCATATTAGGTTATGCCATAGTCTAATTAGCTATCTCCAAGATTTCTTTCTCTTCTAAACATGGTTTTCGCTGCATATCGCTGCTCCCTTATTCACCAAAATTTTATTAGCTAATATAAAAACATTCTATCAAACCTAGCTGCTTTTGACGGTCCATTATTATTTGACGTTTCATTATTATTTGTTTAGTTTGTTTTGACTTAAGAATACATTAACTTTGTTACGACTCCTTTGTTTCACAAACAAGGGTGCCGACTCGCTGGAAACACCGCAAAACCACTGGGGCTGTCGGACGTCTTCCGGTGTTTCAAAAAAAACTCAAAATTTTGCCCGAAAAATCCGAATCAACCCGAAACAACATTTTTTTTTAAAATATTTATTACCCAGTATTACATATAATTCATTATTTTAATGTTGGGCAGTGGTAGCGGAGAACTAACGAGCCATTGACTAATTTATTAGACCTAGAATGAATCCACTGAGTCAACGATCCAACGACTATTTCCTAGTCCCCATCCCCTCCTACGTGTGGTAGTCTTCAAGCTACCGCGGAAGAATACAACAAGAAATCACTAAACATAATGTTAGGGTTAGGGTTTAGGGTTTATTAGCTATGTTGGTTCGTTGGCTATGTCAGTACTGGATCTTTCCCTGATCAAGTGACTGTCCCCCGATCGGGGTAAATCACCCGATCCAGTGAGTGCGCAACCACCTGATCAGGAGAGACTTACCTGAATCGGATGAGTATTTTTCTTGCTTAAAATCGCTTTTTTAAAGTGCAAGACGCTGGCCAAAAGTGCAATTTAATTTTTGTTTTCATTAAGTCATAAACTTATTTTGCGCCGTT
This sequence comes from Hydractinia symbiolongicarpus, assembly GCF_029227915.1. Lineage (NCBI taxonomy): Eukaryota > Metazoa > Cnidaria > Hydrozoa > Anthoathecata > Hydractiniidae > Hydractinia > Hydractinia symbiolongicarpus. The sequence goes on along the minus strand of NC_079882.1, from coordinate 2,157,199 downwards.
TCACCAATAAAAAAAATTCACTGTGGCATTCTAATTGATAATTTCTTGAGTTGGATTGACTACATGGTGCATATTTTCAGTCTAGGTTGCAGATGTTGAGGCTTTGAAGCTCATTTTAGTTGTCTTATAGACATGTACTTGGAATTAGTTTAGTAAGAAGCCAGTATAGCAAGCTATATAGAGAAAAATGTCCATATTTTTATCATATCTGACACAAAGTATAGTAGAGAAATATTGATATCTTTAACATAGCTAGTTAGTTGTCTCTAGAGCTTAAGCTGACTTGCTAGGCAAGAACTAAGTCTCTCATATGCCCCTTTGGTTTGTTATGTATTTAGCTAGCTAAAAATTTACCACCAGATATGACTCATTCAATCGGGTGGTCATGAAAAATTGACGCCAGTGCTGACTCACTCGAACAAGTAATTAACTCAATCGGGTGACACTCCACCCGATCTGGGAAAGATCCTGTACTGTATGTTGGTTTGTTGGCCTGTTGGATTGTTGGCTATGTTGGTTGTTTGGTATATTGGCTATGTTGGTTTGTTGACTATGTTTGCTTGTTGGCTAAGAAGTTGGTTCGTTGGCTATGTTGGTTCGTTGACTTGTTGGTTCGTTGGCTCGTGTTGGCCACAAATTAAAAAGCTGTGATGGTATTCTAAAGTTGCTCCCAATCTGCTAAATAGGAGTTGCTCTCCGAACTAGTCTATGGAAAATGTTCTAACTAAAGCTACTATCCTAATTTGGCAAGTTCCAGCCAGCTAGCTCTAGCTAGCTATTCTATTTAGCTCCCTCTATATGGTTTTAGAGGCTAGCTGCAACAAGTTAACAAACGACTAACGACTCTGGTATACCTGTTGGGTAACATTGAAAGGTTATACCGCTTAAAATTATTAAGGTCAACCACATAAAACTCAAACACTAACAATGCAAGCAGGAACCACCAACACAAAAATGTTCAAACTTATGCTAGCGCCATTTTATTATTTTCGTGTTGGTTGTAACATAGCTTCAGCTGTATTGCTGTCTCAGCACTTCTGGTGTGTTGCACCCACAAAATTTAGAGAAAATAGGTTTAACACAACAAAGAAAACCTTATCAATTCGTAAAAATATAAAAATCATTACAAATGCTTGACTTACAGAATACCTTTCAACAAACAAATTAAAAATATTTATAATTAAAGATTATTTGTTATGATGATTGCAAATAAAACAAAGAGAAACCCGCCCCCTTCCCTCACCCAAAAAAACCGCAACCACAACTTCTAAAATGCATCGACAAGAATTTTTTGGGCAATATTTTTGCAAGTTGTAAACCTGCTACGACACTTTCTAGAAAGCAGCGCCCACCAACTACTGGAAACCTATTCTCAAAATGATCCGCGCAGGGTCAGGGTAAGATGTGTATTTTTCATTGTATTTATGCAATTGTTTTTAAGAAAAATACTATGAGAATACCTGTAACTTACTATAGCTAGGTATTTTGTACTTTCATAAAATATTGCGTATGGGTTGGGGAATAAATCCCACAATGAGAACGTTCTTATATCACTAACAACATCAGTTACACCACCTTCATCCTCTCATATCAAAGAGTCAAAAATAACGGGGAACGAGGGTGCATGAGTTACCAGATTAGCATGTTTTCATGGTCCAATTGCTGACCAGAGAAACATAATCTCTGCATATATTTCGGTCTTTCATCATGCTTTGAATATAAGAAATTTAGTAATCCTTTTTTTTTCTTAATCGTTATATTTATAAGAAAAACATATGAAGTACACTTTTTATAAGCAACCCCAATTTCATTTTTTAGCCTTTGTTACTAAGAGCAAAGTTTTGACTTCGATCTCAATGTTGCAGAAGCGTAGAATTCAACATTTGGCTAATTTTGCACTCTGATATTTTATTTACCAAAAAAAAATCATTTCATTATTCCAAAAAACTGCTTTGTCAGTTTGTTAGATTACCCTCTTGATTGTCTAGATTTAAGCGTCAACTGCTTATTTTTTTTTAAATTTTAGCCTTTAACTAGTTGCTTAGTTTTCAGTCCAAAAAAATCCTTTTTAAGAACATCTTTTCAAAAAAGTTTTTTTTTTTGGAGATCAGTTTTTCACAAAATTGAAAGTGATAATTGTCACTTTAAATTATTCTTTACTACTGCATTTTGGTGATTCTTAATAAGTTTTTATTTCATTACATCAGCACTTTGTTATGCTGATCATCAGAACACTTAATAAAAGCGTTTCAAATGAGCAAGAAATACGACGCATAATTGGGACATAATGGGTACCTTAAATGTATAAATTTCTAAAAAACAAAGGAAAAGCACTTTCGACTTAACTCTCTTTTTGTTTCTTATGAACTGACTTCTTTATTATTTCAAATATTTATTTTGCTGATTTTGGAAAGTAATCTTTAAATGCTCTAGAGATAAACTACAGGGTTCTTACAGTTTAGGGGAGGAACATCAGGAAATTTTATTTAACGATTGTAAGCCTTGCGAGCGTTACCACTAATATCAACTTATAGCACTTTTAGAGATCTTTGTGCCGGCTGGAAATGTCCTTCTTCAGTTAAAAAACTCTACGAAATCGTTATCTCTTTCGTTAACTAGATATCGCTTCTTAAGTTAGTAATCAAAAACAAAATGTTGAAAGAATACTGTTGTTGTATTCTTCCTTTAAATAATAACAAAATATTGCGCTAATCGAACGAAATAAAAAAAAAACACAAAAATATAGGCAAAATGAAGAAAGAAGAATTAGCGAACAATTTTTAATTAGAATTCAGCTTAATTTTTAATCGCTGTAGAATTCCCCAAAAAGAAGATTTTCTAGCAACATTATCTGTCCATTTTATTCATTTAAATCTGAAGGAAAAATGAAAAATACAGTGAAAAACATTTGTTAACGCAGGTGTTCCACGAATAAAATATTCATATTATTTCTTTGTTTCAACCCTCTGACAACACGAATTACACACGTGTGTCTTTAAGTAATAAAAGAAAGAAAAAAATGTTGGCTGTTATAATACTGTGTGCGTTCGCGTTTATTTTTTAAGTTTGTGTTTGAACAAATATATCTTGAGTTAAATGAAGTGAAGATACATGTGAGAACCTTCGTAGATTTGAAAGATTATCTGCTACTTGTCTCGACAGGTATGTAAGTATTATTTTATTGACTGATACGTTTTTAATTTATCATTACTGTCAAATAATAAAGTTTCTTGTAAATTTTACCGCAAAAAAATCAGTAACTGTTATAATGCGAATATACTGAATGGAATCAGAAAAGATAATAGCGTTTTTTTTTGTTTTACTTCTGAAGTGAAACAAATCTTACGTCTCATGTTGTATTTAGATTCTGTTGAAGACAGCAAATTAGAAACTAAAGATGGAATCACGTCTTGTCGACCATGTTAATCCTTACACCAATCAAATATTTCAAGAAGCTATTATCAGGAACGATTCTGCTGTAGTAAAACTGCTACTCAAATATGGAATACATCCAAGACGGAACGAACGTAATAGACAAGGTCTAACCGCGTTGCAACAGAGCGTTTTAGACGGTAACGGCAAATTAGCAATTGTCTTATTAGAGTCGAGTGCTGATATTGAAGCGAAAACATCAAACGGGTGGACGTGTTTACATATAGCATCAGCACTGGGCGACTTAGATATTGTTACCACTTTGATAAATCACTGCGCAGACTTGATTGCTTTGACTAAAAATGAAGAGCTACCAATTGATCTTGCAGCTACTCGTGAAATCAAGATAAAGTTAGCAAGAGAGATGTCGCGTGTTGGTTACAGTGAATTAGCACAATGGTATATGAGAAAACTCGCAGCACGAGAGGGGGCTTATTATGTTTTATCGACCAACACACTTTTAGATTTAGCCTGTGATGATCACTACGATAAATCCTATTCAACAGCATATCCATATTATGTTCGCCACTACCACGAAAATAACGACGTTTTCCTTCGCTCGCCTGTTAAGCAATCGCAAAATACTGCATTTTGGCCAAAGCAGGAAAGCGAAACGTTAAGAAACAGAAAAGATAACCTGCGGTTGGAGGTGACTGAACAAGAAAATACATCTTATTTGACGTACTCGAGTGGCTACCTTAATGAGGCTGTGCTCAACCGTAACTCAGGAGAATATACACGCATGAGAAACTCAACATCGGTTTCCTCTGGTGAATCCCCAAAACGCAAACTAAGTGCGTTGACACCAGATGAAATAAAAAGCTCAAGATCAATGGTTTCAATAACGGAAACTGGAACGGATGGAGATCCTCCACTTCGTTATGGCACACTTAGGAAAAACAAGAGGAACAGTCAAAACATGCAAAGAAAGCCAAGCAAAATAGAACTTCATATTGACTACACTAATTCAACAGAGGATGATGATGCAGATGATGATGATGATGATGCCGATGATGATGATTATGATGACGGCGACATTGATGTCGAGAGGGAGAGAGAGAAGAACCAACCGGTAAACGTCATCAAAACTACCACGCGTGTGACGGAGTCAGGAACTTATATTGTATCTCAACCAGTGACTAAATCATTTGAAACATACAAAGAAGGAGACGTGCTAAGTTCGGTACAGGATCAACAAAAATATCCAGTTCCCAAACATGGGAACACAGAAATAACTCAAAAGACTGTCTCCCCCTTAAAACAAAAGACGACATCGCAAGTTTCTGATACTTTTGATTACAAAGAGTTAAAAAGTCGGAACGTTCGTTTTAAAAACTTAGAGTCATCTAATGAATTTTGTAACTGTCCAAATTGTAAAAAGATGGGATATGCCTTTTCACCAGATATCCGTGCATCAAGTCGAAAGGTAATCCATTTAGGTGAACCGATTGTTTTCTCTCCTGAAAAACAAATGCCATATGGAATGGTACCAGCATCCAGTTATTATCATCCACATTATTACCCAGCCACCACTATTGAAAAACATATGTATTTCGATACTGATAGAGCATATAAACCAAGAAAGCGTAAGAATAAATTGATTTCTGGTATCAAGTCAATGTTTAAAGACAACATAAGAGTCCATCGAGCAAGTTCTGGACAAGCACCTGTGATGGATGATGCCGGGATATTGTTTTCTGTATCCATACGAGATCGGGATAAATCTAACATGATCCAACAGCGCCATGCTGTTCGGAAAAGCAATTCTTTTTCGGGTAGCAGAAGAGATTATGTATCTGATGAAGTCAATGTTTATCCTCACAATCAAGTCGTTTCACCACCTATCCACTTTTCTGATTCATATATCATGACGACGAACGAGGAATTTTACGACGATTACCCGTCATTCACTGATTCAAGTCCGCAAGATTTTCTAAACGACTTAGTATTTGACGGGCCTAATCGATCTGATTATCAAATTAACCCACAAAAATTTCTTGGAATATATCAACAGAAAAATACGCCCAAAAATGAAGAACATAACCAAAAACATTTTGGAAAAAATCCATAAGATTTAAACGATCCGCGCTTAAAAAATCGGCAGATTGAAGAGTATCAAGGCTCACATTCAATAGTTAGTGACCCGAAAATCAGCGATGTCTCATATTAGCTCAGGACATGTGAACAGCCACAAGTCGCATGGCTACAGTTCCTGTTCGTCACCAGAGTGTCAATGTTGCAAAGAAACATCAGTTTGGAGGAAAACACTTTAAGAATAAACCTGTTTCATGAATAAGATTTGTAATATTTTCTAAGTTAGTTTTTTGGTAGCCTTTTGCCGCGTGTCACGTCTTGTGTGTATTACTAATGTCTGTCACACACTTCTTGTTGTACAACTGTTGAGAGATCTAACTAAGTGTGATACAGACATTTTAAATTGATATAATAATTCTCCTAAACAACCCACATGCTTCATTTTATTATGTTTCAACACGGGATACCCAGGGTAACTTCTGCATTTCCTGCCAGCAACTACTAACCATTCAAACAGAGATATAGAAAATATTCTTTGAGCTAAAAATGGCCATAATATAGTTACAGGATTGTCATTTCTGTTACTAACTGCTACAGAAATATGGAACTGGTGGTAGTTCCAAAGTTTTTTCGTTATATGAAAGAGGTTTTTTAATTTACCATTTTTCATAACACACAGGCGTCTATTAGGAGTCAAAATTGTCCACCGGGGCTACAAGACCTAACCTTGGGGACCGGGTTGAGGTGTTATGTATATTTTGGATGGCCTGCACCGGCACATAAAAACATGTTCTTTCTCTAAGGCCATTTTAACTAAAAAGGTGCATAACTTTATGTAAGTTATTATTTTATTTTTTCTTTAACAAACAATCAGTGTACGTCATATTTCCAATGGATTGTTTTGCATTGTATAAAATATTTTTATAGGTTCGTTTTCATGCGCAGATGTTTTTTTTTATTTGTCATTGTTAAGATTAAGATTAAGTTGTGCAACAAAACAAAATAGACATAAACTGAGTCACGTGACCTTGCATCACATCATACTATCATTTTATAAAAAATCAGAAAATATATCTGTTCCAAACATCTGATAATTTCCGTCTGTTCATCACAGGAAGATTGTAAGTAACATTTAATATTTAACGTCTTAATTTTATAGCAGAGACTGTCGTTTGAACGTAGCTTATCCCTCGTACGCCAATTCAGACAACTCGTGCATATAAGGCTTGTGCAGCATTCTGGGAATGCAAACAAATTCTGAAATATCCCACCATGCCTAACATCGATGTAGTTAAATCGCATATATGCAAAGTACACGTTTTGCCACTATCGTTACAACACTGACTTTTTGTTTTGTTCATAAAATTTTCATTTCAAAATCAGTGTTCAAGTTAAGAAATCCATGCAAGAAAACAAAAAGGATTATAATATAAAGAACCGTGCGCGACGAATGAAAAATGAAGGCTCAGAAATATAAGGACTGGCAATAGTAAAGTAGAACCAAGTAATTCCTAGCAAGCAGAAGCCGGCGTGGTTACATGTTACCCTTTTAAATAAAAAAAGAATTAATTATATTTGTTCAGGTGAGTGAAGCAAAAATATTTTCCGATATTGACCACGTGAGAAAAGAACAATAGAATTAACCAATCAACAAGCGCACTCAGGGGCAGAGAGATTGTCTACCCATTACCCTACACAAGTTCATCAGTAATAAATTTTCAAATGTTGACTATGAAATTATAATAACAACAATATTGGCGAGCAAAGATCTGTGAAAATATATCGACAATATGTTAACTCCTCCACCGCATCCATCCATCCCCCATCCCAGTCATCTTAAAAAATAAACTATCCAGCCTTGTACAGTTTGTGATGGGAATTTGGATTAACCCTATTCCTACTGGGCTGTTTGAAAGTTACCCCCCCCCCCCCCCTCCATCCCTCTGTAATTTCTATAGTTGTCGCTCAATAGACATGAAAGTTTTCCCAAGTGTTGCCCAGAACTTAAAGAAGAACTAACGAAAAAACTTACATATCTGTTGTTTCGTAATAAAAACATTCTTAGAAAATCAACATGGCATAAAAAAAATTTATGTCGAAACTTAACTCAAATCGAAAAAATTTGTTGGTTAGCAATACTATGACATACAGTATTCTCTCAAATTAGCGGAAACCGTTGGTGCATGAACAAAGTGTCCGCTAATTAGAGGTGTCTGCCCTTTGGAAAGTTTTGCAATGTAAGCTCCAAATTTGAAGAAAATGCGATTTTGTATACGAAATGTGTAACTAAAAAAAATTAGCGGGTATTGCGCCGGAATTAGACACGAAAAAGGAACAACTAAATTGAACGTAATATAACTTTTTTGAAAAAAAAACAAACAAATATCAACATCATAATATCAACTAAATTAACGAAAAGGTTTTTTAAAAAACTTTACTTGGAGAAAAAAGAAATTAAAAGATTGGTGTTTTAAGTTCCTGACTCGAATAATTTTATATCTGTCCTTAAGTGAGGGTAAAGAACTTCTATTAAAATCTTTCAAGTTAAAGCGCTTCATGTTCTTCCCGAATACTTCGATTAGCTGAGGTTTGTGGAAAGGGGGGGGGGGTAATCGTCGAGATGGATATGGTCTGGAAATACCAGTTATATATACGTTTTATGGACAACAAAAGTAAAAGCCGACATTTCTTGTAAAATTTCAAAGTGTTTAAAAAAAATATTTTAAAATTAATCAATTTTTCCTTACTTTTGTATGGTGTTCCCTAATTTTTTGGACTATTTCGGTTATTTGTAATTGAAGAGAAAAAAAGCCTATAGTTGTCATTACATGCAAAAAAATTTTCCCGCTAATTAGAGGTGTCCGTCTTTTAGAGTGTCCGTTAATTAGAGAGAATACTGTATTTTCTGAAAAAAGCTATCCGGAAAATTAAAATTAAATAAATGGCAAGACAAAGTAACAAAAAGTTGCACGAAAGGTATGGGAGTGAATAACACCACACCACACCAATTCTCATCCCCTCAGCTCTTTGAGATAAAACTTCGAAAGTAATTTTTTGAAACATATTTTCGCAAATAAGGTCAAAAACTTTACCCAAAATTGTCTAAAATTTTATTTTTTAGTTTACTTTTGTGGATAATAAAAAATATTGTAATACTAGCCAGAGGATCCACCATTGAAAACCACAAGTAAGAGCATAACCCAACGTTAAATACCCAATGGAGCAATTAATAAGAACCGTAAACTGTGCCAAACGTTCAGAGGAAGCGCTCTCTTGTACAGGTATGCAACATGTCGTAAATTGAGTGAAGCGCACATAACATTATGGTGTTTCGGGAGTGATATTTTTCGGAAAATATAGCCGGTGAAAGTTCAAAATGAATGTTAATCAGGCTGAACGCTTCGAACAGGTATACAGGTATATAAACGTGGGATTAAAAGGGGATGTAAGCTTTAAGCAAATGTTTTTGTTTTTTTTTTTGCTTTTTCGGATATATTTCTAATTTTATATTTTAAAAGACGAGGCAAATTTGGTTGCAAGTGTACTTGTGCATGAATTAGATTTTTTTGGTCATTGATATTTTTAACTCCTGGTGTGATTCTGTAAAATGTTGTACGGTTGTTGAAAAGGATAATGCAAACCAAGTTATAATGGGGTTACCAAGGCAAATAATAGTACAAAAGCCTCGTTTACCTTCTTACACGGTTCTCTGGAATTTGCTAATTTCAAGAGTAAATACAAAAACGCACGTATGAACAGATACATCGAAACATAGATGTATCTGTAAAGTGTGTATAGTTTTTACGTTTTGTTGAATAGCCAGTTGATATGCCCACGTGGCTGCTCTCCCACGCAGATAGTGCACTTTCCTTCTATCACTTCCTGTCAACCACGCTTCCAGGTGAAAAAAGTAGAAGAGCCATGCGGACAAGGCTGTAGAATGTCTGTAAGTTAAAATTGCTGCTTTTGGAACAACCTCAATTCCAGACCTTGCTTTTGAGAAAGCCATACAGCAAAAAGACGCCAGACGCCGTCCAGTTCTAAAGCAAGTTAGGTATGTCCGTTATAGGCACGTGCATGTTTTTTCATAGATAAGTGTATGTTTTTTTATTTTACAGCCTGGAAAATTCTCTAACATTCAGTCATTCACGAACATGCAGTAATGTACTGCTTGCCTTCGTTTGTGGTGGGAATATACAGTTTAAATATATAGCCTAACAATTCATTTGTTAGGTCCTTTGATACATGCTTTAAACTTTTTGTTGTTGTTTATAATGCCTTTTTTTGTTAAAGTTCAGTTAGACATATATCATAGCGCTTTTTAGTTCCTTTTTAAAAGTGATCAGGCTGACAAATGACTTAATTGGAAAATATATCTATTTTTTTGTTAAAACTCTTTTTTATTTGTTTGTAAGTAAAAGATTGGTGGACAAGACAGTTACTGTTAATTTTTTGCTTTATTAAAACATATATTTAGTTGAGAGTGTTAAATGCAACTCAATTTTGTAAATGTATTTTTTTGGTTAACGAGAGGATGTAATTTTTAATGTTGACAACAGTTAGTTAAAATTTGTTATCAGTTTGCATGGAAATTTTCAAATCGTTTTTACTTCAATTAAACGATAGCATTTTGGAAACGCCGCCTGATTATTACGGGTAACCATGACAACCAATCAATTAAGTTTTGGACCTAATTCTGTCGTACTGTCGCGTACTATGATATCCTCATCAATTAACTTTAAAAAAGACAATCCTCTGCGATATAGGTTATTTGTTGGTAAGCCACCTTAACAGTACAGAAAAAAATTGGTAACGAGTCAATACAATTAGAATTATCGAATTGTTAAAACTCCGTATATATTTAGGAAAACTGAATATCATTAAAAGGAAATCTCAAGCTGTGTGATTTTTATGGCAGTACATATATGAACATATTTAACTCATGATTATATGCATACGTTTGAAATTGGTTAGTTAACTTCGTGTAGTGTTCATAAAAATAGTAATTAGGTTAAATGGAAATCTGTTATATTGTGCTTTACAAGCTTATATTTTTTTAATTTTGAAATTTATTGTGTTGTATCAAATTAAGGCGAATAGTGTTTATTTGTACTTCGAAGTCAGACATCTTGAAAATAGTTGAAGAGCAAAGCAGATGTTGTTTTATTTGAATATTTTTTGCTGATATTTTGTCAAATATTTGTCCATCATTCTTGCGTTTGTTCAAAATTAATTTTAATAACATTTCTGTCAACAAAGTGTAGAGAGGTCTTCCAGTTGGACTTGTTGTGGTTGTGGTTGTTAATTGTTTCTATTGCGGCTAATTGTTACCAACTGAACTTGCCTTTCTTGGAGCGATAAAGACACCGTTTTTCATGGAAGCAGCTAAGACTTTCACTAACTTCTTAGTCTTTCAATTTTCACAGTCATAAAAAATCAGAAGGATAACGTGTTCAGTACAGTAATGTTATACCGAAATCCATATTATTATTATTATTATTATTATTATTATTATTATTATTATTATTATTATTATTATTATTATTATTATTATTATTATTATTATTATTATTATATAATTTGAATAAACTTTAGTTAATTAGTTAATTAAGCCTAGGGTTGCTCTCAATGAAAGCGTTCATGTGGTGGCAGTTTCTAGTCATTAAATGTCAACACTCAATTATGTCAAATTCCATAGCATTAAAGATGGCAGCGTATTGGTTTGTTAGAAAAACTATCCGTCTGCAAAACTTCTGGAAGTTGACTCGTCTTAACTTCAAAAGCAGCCAAAATGCCTTTATAATAAATAAGAAAGGTCGGTAAAAACTTTTAGTTGACAAAAAATATACACCAGCAGCACCACAAAGGGTAATCACTTGTACCTGCAAAATTTTGCAAAAACATGGCCACTATTAGCCAACTAACTGATTAAAAATACTTGGCGAGTTTATAAAGTTTATAAAATAAAAAATATATCAAAATGAATTTAAAACTTCTCCTTTTCATATAATAATTTCAACTAACAAAAGGTTTAACTAAAAAGATCTAAAATTTTGGTTGGTACATATAGACAGACTGACAAGGTACAGGCGCTGTGACTAGAAAAACTTTCCAATGCGCATACGCAGATGCTAAACGCGGAAAGCTGTGGGCAAGAACGTCTTAGTGATAAGCGGTCTTTAGTTGATAAAAAAGTGACCAATTTGTGTGCTAGTGATACGCTAAAATGTTCTGATTGGTTAGCGTTAATTGACGCAAAAAGATGTGGTTGTTGCTGTGACAACACAAAATACCACATACGTACTCCCAATTCTTTGTTGTTAGAAAACGTGTTTTACTTCTACCTGGTAACTTCAAAACAGTTTTACACCACAGACAGTGTAGCACGTAGCAACTATTCTGCGAAAATATGAGATTGAAGAAACGCTGCTACATGATTGGTTTTTGTTTTAAAGATTTGTTATTTCTAAAACACAAAGAACGAACTAAAACAAGACAAAACCGACAAAATTTCAACAACAACAATAATTTTTTAGCTCTAGCATCTTAAAATCGAAAAACAAAAAAGTTTATTACCGAAGCTAAAGTGCTAATAAATTATATAAAATAATCATTAAATATTAAAAATAAAAAAAAAAATTATTTTACCTTTCTTGTATCTTAGGGAATTAACAATTCTTACAAAAATGGTGGTTATTGATGATATTTTAAACGAGAAGGATGCACTTTACATATTTGGATATGGTTCGTTGACATGGAAACCTGACTTCGAATATGATCACAAAATTATCGGGTATATCGAGGGCTACGAAAGAAGGTTTTGGCAAGCTAGCACATATCACAGAGGCACAGTTGAAAAACCAGGAAGATGCTTGACACTAACAAAAGTAGACAAGGTACTTGTTATAAAGTAATCTATACGTTCTTCTATATAAATATTTTCTTAATCTCGCTTTTCATGGGAAAAGACTAATACAAACATATATTGAGTGGCATTATTTTTAATAATTTGTAGGGCATTTGTTGGGGAATAATATATGAGATTCGAGGACCATTAAAAATCGCAAAAGCATTAGATTATCTCAACGTTCGAGAACAAAAACTAGGCGGTTACGAAGTGTTTGTTGTTCCTGTGTATCCAAAAGAAAAAGAGGATGTAGACAAACAAATCTACTCCGTTGTTTATGTTGCTACAGCAGATTGCACGGGCTTCCTTGGTGGTGGACCAATCTCCGTACTTGCAAATGACATTGCTACAGCGATAGGAAAGATTGGTCATAACATTGAATATCTTTTTAGATGTGTGGACTTTATGAGAGAGAGTCTACCTGATGTGGAGGAAGAGCACATGTACGCCTTAGATAAAGCAGTTCGCGAGATAATAGGACTTCCTACTGATAACATTTTGCCTTGGAAGCAGTTACTGTTGGATTCCTCTTTTAGACGACTTGTAAAACCAGTGGATTATAAAGCTAAGTGGAAAGTTGCGATTTCAGAGACAATGAACAAAACACCAAGTATTAACAGATGGATCGAACTTTTGAAAGAAATTCAAAAAATGAAGGAAGGAGGTGTCAGTCCATTGGTGAATGCCAATCTTGGTGAATCTGCTTTTCGGTATTAATGCGGTGTTAATTTGTTAGTTAAATTAAAATTATTGAATTTAGATAAGCATGTTATTAGAAGGGCAAACATATTTTACCATCCACAAAAACAATAAAATAAATCTTAGACAGATGGATAAATTAGGGTCGAAGTTTTTTTAGATTTAAGAAATCAGTCCTGCCTTTTTAAATGCATGACCTCTTAAAATCAAAGAATCTTGTGTGCAAAGATATGAAAAGAGTAGTTTGGATGTTTTTGAAGAGCCTGGGTATAAACTATCAATTTAGAGTAGAATTTTTATATTGTATTTTATACAATTACATTTGAAAAGGATTTCAAATTTAAAAAATCTTGTAGAACTGCTTTATATAATCTTTTCGAAATATTTGATAAAACGTATGTTAAATCTGTTGTTGTTGTTATTATTTTTATCATGTGTTCTTTTTATGTATTTTACTATAACAGGATGTTTCGTAAAACAATGTGGAAGTGAACTGTCTGTTCAAGCATCTTTGTACCTGCTAATTTAGTATTTCAATTCTAACTGACACTGCATGCGACTGCACGTATTTTTGTAATCGTAATCAGCTTATAAGAAATTTACAAATGGCTTACCAGGTGACAGGATAACCCCCTGGATAATTGCTCCCCGGGAAAATTTCTCCACGCTAATTTCCATTGAAAAATTGCCCCACTCATTGGCCTATATAACTACCTTTTAATAATAATTGATCCTTCGTAACTTCCACTTCAGAACAATTCCTCTACAACAATGTCCCGCCCCACTTAAATATCTCACATCTAGGACACTTTGCTCTGGATAACCCCACCGCTGCAATTCCTTTCACAATACTATAATTTTATCAGCAAACAATGTAATAATTAAATAACAAAATATATCATAAGAGTCAGGATTAAAGAATGACTTAGAAGATTAACTCGCTAAAAGACAGACTTTCTCATAAATCTAGGGAGCCTCCAGAAAAAAGTTATCTTGGACGTAAATTGTGCGGGGAGGTAGGGGAATGGGCGGGGGCAATTTTCCAGGGGAAGCCAATTAGCCATGAGGATTGTACAATTTTAAATTTTAGACTAACATAATTTAAAATACTGAAAAAGCAATGTAATATATATTTGGTGCATTTTCTAACTAAGATTTTTAATAGTACATGTACTTTTCGCACTTTTCGGAAATTTAAAACCAAATTCGCGAAATTGAGTACCCGCGAAATAACCTTTAAGACAATTTATAAATGTGAAAAAAAAGCACGAAAAAAATTCAATATATTAGACCAAGAGGGAATTAGAGGGCAATTTAAGTAAATTATCAAACGGTGTGGCTAAAGCGATAAAGAGAAGAATAAGAAGTATACTTCTGTGGCAACCTTGTCCCCAGGGCATCTTGTATCTTTTCTAACATCGGGATGGCGATGAAAAAGTTGTTCGTCTCGCCGTCCCGGTTATAGAAAAGAGACAACAGGCCTGGAAACGAGGTTTCTTCTGTGGATGTTTCATTGAGAAAAGGCTTTTCTTTCAAAAACGATTGATAACATTTTTTACCTCGGTATCGAGAATTAATACTCACAAACCGTTTTGCAGATCTTCATCCGCGAAAATGAATACCGACGAAATGTAATATTTTCCCGCGAAATTAACTACCCGCAAAAATCAGTGCCATTAAAGCATTTTTTACACACACAGAATTTATTCAAGAAATGCATTAAGAACTATTAGAACTTTTACTTTCTGATATAAAAGATGTGTCCGCACCAAATTGTTTTGTTATCAATTATCAATATGTTTTAAGAAAATCAGCATGTTCTCGGTAAAATAACTTAGCGACGCTAAATTTTATCGGATTATTCAACAAATCTCTTTACTTGTATTTAGCATAAGTTGCTTATAATAAAAAAATTCTTTAGCAAGTCACATGAGGTGGTGTATGTTCTCCACCGTTATAAATCCTCGTTCATCGGCTTTTTATTTTGGTGTTTGTTGAATTTTTTTATTTTCAAACATTGTAAGTAGGAGAGATGTACTGTGGTCAATGATGGAGTTTTGACCATTTTTGCCGTTACTTTCTTGTACAGTGCAAAATATGTAAAATTGAACTAGCTTCCATTAGTTATTATTCCATGATTGCATTCTAAAAAAAGCCAGTAATAATACATGATTACAAAGGATTAAGTTGTTTAGAAAATAATTTACAATAATTATGTGCAGCTTCACACCATTTTCACGTTGTTGTTGTTGTTGTTGTTGTTGTTGTTGTTGTTGTTGTCGTTGCATTCTCTACAGGTTCAATTTGAAAGATTATACCTGACAAGTGTTCAACATCTTTTTGCACCGTAGTACTTTCAACGGAATAGCTAGCGTCCATTGCAGCATCGCGTTTTCTACAAATTCTTTTTATTTCAGTTTTAACATCTTTGCTCAAAGCGACGTAAATTAGAGGATCGCAGATATAATTAAGACTTACTAAGCACCAGCTTATGTAATGATACTCCTCTGATAAAAACTTTTCTTGTACTTTCATATAAAAGCAAGAAACCACAGAAGGTAACCAAAAGATTACAAATGATAACACCATGCTCATGCTTATACGAACTAGTCTGCATTCTTTATGCCTTTGCATATTTTTCCCGCGCTCTGTCTTACTCAAGGTAGCTGATACAAATGTTTTAGAAATAGCTTTGAGCTGCCTCTTTGCTTCGACGTATATAATAATGTTTGAAATAAGCATAACGACAAAACCAGCAATAATTACACTTAAGAAAGAAAAATGTACAAGGTCGAAAGCGATTAAAATAGTGCTGGTATGTCGAACGACCATAAGTATGATAAAATACAGAACAGTGATAGACCATGCTGCACATATCGTAACATAGACATGCTTCGATTTCAGCTTGTTCTGGTAGTAAAAGGACCATTTGACGGCTATTAATCGATCTAATGTAACTACGATCAAATTGTCCAACGACAGCAACATTAAGACTGATATAAGAAAAGCAAATGTCATATGTGAGTCAAAATTCATTTTTTCGTCACTAATATTCACGACGCTGTAACAAAAAAATGAAACGCAAACACACATATCAGAAAACAATAAGTTTAGTAAAAACTTGTTTGATTTTCTTCTGCGTAGCCTGCGGTTGCTCATGATGATGAAGGATATGGTACCATTCAAAACTATTCCAATTATCGAAAGTATGACCATTGAAATGTTTGACAAAAGTGCCATTTTCATTTTTATATCATGCAGTTCCTAAATGATATTATTCGTATACGAACATGCTTAGAACAACAACAAAAATAATAAGTAGAACAACCAATTAACTAGATATAGTATGAATAATATCACGATTTAACAGAAAGTTTGTTGCCAGAAATCCAGTCATATCAGTTTCGAAGATTGCATTTGAGTTTAAAAATCTTATGTTTCATGGGTATTTAAAGCTTAAATGATACCTCGCGTATATTTAAAAAGGAGATTTCAAAGAAGTTAAGTAAGAAATAAAAAATCGCCAAAATGGCTGCGACTCCTTCGTATTACCTTTGCTGTCCCTCTGAAATGCTCTATCTGTTTTTTATGTCGATGAAAGTCGTTTTATTCTACCTTGTCAGTTAAGAACTCTAATTCTATAATTTTTCTATTGTGTCGTTAACAATAGCTGGAGTTGATTTTTCTTAATTAGTTTGTTAATTCCATTTCTTTGAAAGCATATTTATTACAATTAATTTTTAGAAAAATAACGGGACCAAATATTACGTTACCAAAACTCGGAATTCAAAAACCGTGTTTTTGACGTTTACTATTGTACTGTTTTATTGAATTAGTTTAAAATTCAATTAAAAGCGTGGTAGTGGGATTCGTAATAGAGAAAAAAAATTAAACTCTAAGTCGGAGTGTTTATTCACGGTTAGTCAGCTTTTTTACAAATAGGAAAATAGCATATCTAAGCAGAAGCTTGCAGAGATTAAACGCGAAAGACCAACTGTGTTAAAAAGTGTGAGAGAAGACGGCTCGTCTCCAACCTCGTCCCCAGACTATTTTTCTTTTTCAGGTGGCCTTTCTGATATCAAACGATATCAGAAAGGTCACCTCTGTGATTGATTTACCTCTTTTGGTGTCGTGAGACCCGACACAAAAAAATCCACTTAAAAAGAGAGAAGTTGAGAATGCTATAGTTCTCCATAATCAGACATTTTCATATATTAATTAAGAAAGTTCAGGGAAAGACAAAGCCTGATTATTTGTCTTTTTTATGAAAAGAGAAGTCAAGACAAAAACCTGAATTTTTGTATGTTTTATTAAGGGTTTTCGAGGAAAATTTAAGATATGTGGAAAAGTAATATAGACTTCTAAATAAAAGACAACTAATGGTTCATAAAAAGATTAGTAGTGGAGCAAGATCAATGTTGGCTTTTTATTTATCTCAGCTTATCTTTTTTAATAAAAAAAAAGAAATATGAAACACTGGGGAGACAGTTATGTTGATAAAAAAATCAAAAACAAACAAGAATTCCCAAAAAATTTTAGGTGACAATAATTTAATCTCGCAGAATTCGCGATTGGTACTCAAACCTACGAAACTATATCCAGGGAAAAAACGAGACGTGGAAATTCACAAAACTATAAAAAATTGTCTAACCCTGCAGGCTATTTTTTCAACAAAAACCCGGTAGTAGAGATTTGACTAACGTTATTATTGGCCCTCTTCCACAAAATTTAAACTTCGTTTTTGGGGTATTTAACCTGCAGAAGTTGACGAATAGTGTCTAGCGCGAAATTTAATATCTTTAAGGAGGTTATTTTGTTTTGGCGTAACTGTAAAATAATAGGAACTACCTTAAGTTGAATAATTTTCACGATATATTTTCGAGGTCAAAAAATTTCGCGAAGATCAATTTTTGCAAATCAGGAAATTTTTTAAAAATTTCACAAAAATTAATTTTTGTGAATCGGATTTCAGATTCTTTGAGAAGAATTTTTCACAAATGGACTCTTTTAAGATTATTGTGCAAATAATTATTTTCGACATTCTAGCATTCTACAATTTTTTCCTAATTTAGGTCTAGATTTACTCAAACCAGCCCAAAGAGGAGATTATCATGGGTACTATTATATTATTAATATTGGCGAAATGTTAAAAAAAGCAGAAAGATGTAATAAAGAAAGCTTGTAAATTTTTTTTTTATTAAAGAAGAAAGAGAAAAAACGAAAAAAAAATTCCTTTTAAAAGTATTGAGAAAGGTTTTCGCGAAAATTAATTACCTTAGGGTGATAATTAAAAAAAATTAATGATTTAAATTATGTAGAATGTGTGTTTAAAACTGTGATATTTATATTCAAATCAAAAATACAACATAAGAAATGCTTTTTCCTATTAGTCCGTTTTCTTTCTTTTCTGTTTATTCATTTCATGCCATGTATGCCCACATGCACGATCTGATTTTGTAACGCAGCTGAAATCAATATTTTTCAACAAGGGTAATCTCGATAAAACATACTGTCTGTAACCTTTACAGCTAACCTCAATTGGATTACCGTGTAGTGTCAGAGTTTTTAGATGAAGAAGAGAGTTTAACTTATCTATTTCCGTTATCTTTTCGATGCTGTTACCATGTAGGTATAAAACCTTTAGATTTGGATATTCCAAAACACACTAAAATTAAAAAAGAGATTTACTATTTTAACTTTTTCTGCAGACATGCATTTAAAGTTTATAACATTTTTAACATAAGTACACAGTATCACAAAAAAATATATTGTTAAATGGCTTACCTTGTCAATAGAAGTTAGATCATTAAAGGAAAGATCTATCCATTCTATGTCATTCGGATTTTCAACCAGTTTCTGCACAGTGGAGGAAAGCTCTCTCCACTCTGTGATAACATTGTTGCTCAAACGGATGGCATTAGTTTTTCTTTTTATTGCTTCTTGTTGTTTATGTTCTTGCTAAGAATTGGTATAATGTGCTATAGTGTTAAAAACAACCCACTATGAAAAGAAAGTATATGGTATCTTACAGAGGTCTGAGTTTTAGATTTCTCAGGTGTTGTGTCACGTGGTTGCTCTTCTAAGCAATCTAAAATTAATTTTACTTCACTAGAGATACTAAAATAAACTTTTTTAGTTTATGACATTCATTTAAAATTCCAATTAAGCCATGTAAAAATAATTCTTCTAATTTTACAACACCAGTATAACATAGTTACCTGCTACAGATGTTAAACACATAAAAGTGAAATCAAGTGGTGGTTCAAATCCTTGTTCAATATCCATTGCAGATCTTACTGCTAACTTCCCTCTTGTTGAAAGTGCCATCCTAAAATCATATGTTTTTCTTGTCATTTAAAAATTACCTAGCTAGCACTTTTTACCAGTCGTTTATCTTAGCTAGCCTCTAGCTAAGTCAGAAAATCAACCTTTGTTTTGATTCTTGTTGTTGCTGTTAATATTGTCATCAAAAGCTATATAATATCAATTTAAATTGCATGTGTATCTTTGTAATTTGGCTTTTTTGACTACATTGCAAAACGAATTTAATAAAAAAAGTAAAATAAAGGGAGCTAGTCGAACCCATCTTAGATATTATACAAAATAAAATAGCCACTTAATGGTTTTTATCAGTATATATTACCTTTAAAAAATTGATATTTGATCTGCGAGTCAATCTGTGATTGATCGTGTGTTCCTTTTTGTTTACAGTGGTTCTAAGGTATAGCTATCCTCGTCTTGGAAACAGACGAATAAAATCCAGAATATGAAAGACCAATTATGACTAGATCCACTTTTGTTTAGTTTTATTTTCAAATACTTTTCACTTACAATTTTTTTTTTATAATGAGCTTATATCTATTTTTTTTTTAAAAATAATTTATATTTTTCTCTTCCTTAATAGTAGATCTTTATGAAAAAAATAGAACAGGATCTTTAAAATGCTAAAGGTAGTATTTGAAAGCCACAAAAGTATTTTGGCGCGGGCATTTTTGATTGTTTGTTGGCACTTCACGAAGTGATAGAATAAATTGGTGCTTACTTGGAAAATACAGAATTATGTTTTCAAAGTCGAAAACAAAGCGTTTTCAAGATGAAGGTTAGTTTCGTTTTGTTAACATAAAAGGGGATCGTGTCCTCCTTAGAAATGAGCATATCCCTCACAACAAAACAACCACCCCCAGCCAGTAGTTCTCTCACTATAAGGTACAGATTTGGAAACAGTTTCCCTGTTGAGAAACAGTTTCTATATTCAGAAACTCTTTTTGTGTAAAAATAGGAAATAGTTTCTGAATATGACAACTAATTTAAGTTTTCCACCAGCTACTTCAGATTTCTGCATTATAATGTTTTGACCACTAGCTATAGATACCCTCCCAATAAACTTTAAAATATTATATGGAACTGGGACTTTAGGGTTTTTTTACTACTGGAGTCCTTATAAATATTACCCCTGTTTTAAGTTTATTTACCCTTAGCCAAACTGAAAAACAGTTTCCAAAGTCAAACAATTTCTCTTTACAAAAAAAAACATAAAATCTGGTTTCCAATTCGGAAACTGTTTCTTTTTTTTAAGAGAGTTTTATTATATATACGGAAACTGTTTCAATATCTGTACCTTTATCCCAGACCCTTGCTTGAACTTTCTTTTTGTTTCGCCTATATATACTTTGTCTTTACACAGGATTTTGTAAATGACATTGCTTTGTTCTTTCAGGTTCATTTTGTCTTTTGATTCAGACAAACTGCTTCGTAGGGTGTCTTTAGAGTTAAGAATGCATTTGGTCTTGTGTTGCCTTAAAACTTAATGAAGGACCTTGCTGGTACCTGGTACAAAGGGCAGCGATGCTGATGCGATAAAACCCTTTGATGTTTCCCTGTTGTCTCTGTTGCATCTTCTCCACATTGTATTTTCTAAATGCGATGACTTTCTGACTGTATCTATTTGCAATTAATGTATTCTTTACATGTCAAATTTCTTGTTTCTTCTCATTTTTGTCACTGACTACACTGTTGGCACGATTGAGTAATAAAGATATGACACTGTCTTTGCAAGATTTATGATGGTTTAATTTAAAGTTAAGGTACTGGTCAGTGTGTATTGTTTTACAATACACTGAAACTGAAATGGTACATTCTTATGTTTGACCAAAGTGTCAAGAAAAGTGATACTTGCATATTGTTGATATGAATACTGAACAGACAAATGGAAATAATATCTTCGATAATATCATTATTGTGGTTTAACTCCTTATTTTTGTGGTTTAACTCCTTATTTTTATGAGTTATGTATTTTGCTTTGAATATGATGTTTTTAGGAACTTTCTGAGCAATTTGCATATTTTTTTATTTCCAGGACACAAAATTGATAAAAATATAACACCTTAAAGCTACAAAATTGTTAGGTTTTATCAGCTTGTGACCCCAAAACAAAAAAAGACAGATAACTATTTTTTTGTAAAAATACAGTTAACTGGAACAGTACTGAATATATTTCCCATGTAGAGCAAAAATGTGATAATTTGTTAACAATTCTGAATCAGGGTATTTTTCTTTGTAAATACTCCACTTCTAGTTATTGTGTTATCAAATCCTGCCCATTTCATTTATACATAGTAAACATAGTATGGTAAACATACATATTAAAAATTTTTAACCATATGTGGCAGTAACCATTTATGCACTCAATACTCAACAAGTCTAACATAACAGTCTAAAAAAACTTAGAAGGGCAATAATAAAGTAGATTTTGGTTATGTGAATTGTTAAGATTTTATCATTTTATTACCCCTAAAATTGTTTTTAGGCATTATTAAATAAGACTTGATATGATTTTAATGCTCTTTACAAAATACAGGACATTTATATCTAATTGAAAATGAGTATTATTCTGACATTTTAATAATTATCGTTTGTTAAAATTTATCAGTATATTGTTCAAATACTCTGATAAATTTGTGCCTTGAATTTTTTTTTCAGTAAATAAACCATTAAAAAGTGCTTCAACAAGGATAAGGATAACCAAAAAAAACGATAAATTACTAACAATGTTATTTTTTTATCAAAATCGTGTACTACAATAGGTTTTTTAGTATTTTGACCAACTTAGCTTTTGAAGAACAAGCATAAGCAGCATCCCTCAAAATTTTAGCAAACTTGGCGGTTTTATAAACAAATTATGAGGAAATTTTGCTTTTTTGCAATGTCCAAATTAGTGTCTGGTATTTATGAACTTGTCCATATATATATAATATATATATATATACCTCTCCATAGTATCTTGTGCACCACCGGTTGGTAGCTATAATATTTCCGAAAATAAAGCATCAAAGTTTGCCAGTTTTCCAAAATCTATGCGATGGAAAGAGACAAAAGGTATTACATTAAAGTTGTATATATTATTAATTAATGGAGAATTTTGAAAACAGATCTTCTGGTTTATTAGTTATTAGTTTTTGCTTTATAATCTTTCTTTGCATTCTAATGCAGATTAAACTTGCTTTGACAAGTTAATCTTTTGTTTTAGATACTGGTTCTAATGTTAATTGTACTGGTAATAATTCTAGCGCCTCATCCATTCATTCTTTCAACAAGTCTATCCTACCTAAAAGTGAGACCATCATTTTATGAAGTTATTCTTAAAAAATATAATGTACTTCTTAATATTTTTTGAAAGTTTTTTGGTTTAACATTTATAAGTGCACTTGTATTTTCATAGCACATTCTTCATGCAAAAAGATAACACCAATCATGAGTTTACTTGGCAATGACACTGATAGTTGCAGAAAATCTCTTGAAGCAGATATTGAATTTCAAGAAAGTAAGGTTAATTCATTGCTGGAGAAAATAAAATCACTGGGTAGGTTGTTTATTCATATACTTTATGTTTTTTGCTCTACAAAGAATGTGCTAAAAAATTTTCCTGTTTGTTTCAGTGCATGTAATTTTCACATTTAGAATTACAAATGGATGAAACAAAAAAGCATGCTGTTGACATAGAAGACAGTAATACAAAACTTCATGGTAGGTTACTTTTTTCTACCTAACAAAAACAAACTTTCGCATGAACTAAATTTTTGCGTTCTTAGCATAGATAGACATAATTAAATTATCATAAAGTTTTTCAAAGTTTGACACTAGATGCTAACTTACATTACTGCAAAAATTAACTAAACTTTTCACCAATTAAATCGATTTTTAGGAAAAAAAATGTTTTAACAATCACAAAATATTCATGAAAATTTGTTCCCTTAAGGTATTTGATGTACTTTCATAATTTGTTTTTTTGTCAATGACATAAAGCTTTTTATTAGAAGTAACCTTAAAAACAACGGCTACGCATATATATCAGATTGGATCAATCCGTAGTACTTCATACAAAGGGATGACATAATACTTTTAAAAGCAACTGAGTTGCTAGGAACAAGCATGAGATATTGGCTAGAAACTAAGCAACTAGTCACACTAAAAATTTAAAACATTAGGCAGCCAAGATTTTAATCTACATAATTTAATCAGCAACCTTAGTTGTAAAGTCTATTTATATCAAAAAGCACAAAAAAGCAAGTGTAAAAGCTAAAGTCTTATCCCTTATCCTTGCAGCTTTGAGACTAAATCCTTTTTTCTTACCAACTGAGTCTTCAATGAAAAATGGAGTTGCTTATAAAACGTGTTCTGTGTTTATAGAAATATTGGATAAATTACGTGCTGAGAAGTTCTCCTTGCAAACAAAAAACCAACAAGTGGAAGAACAATTCTTGGTAAGTCAACTGTTTTTTCTTTACATGTGGATCGTGGTCTTGTTCTATGCATATTGCATTTATTACATTTGTATTGCCATTTTTAGAAAGTGAATGCAGAATTAAAAATATTAGAGTCTTCACGGAGAAACGATACTGAAAATACTGCCACACTAGAGAAGTAAGAAACTTCAGTACTTTGATATTCATGGAAAATGTTACATATATATCCTTTTTGTATGAAATGTTGTGATATTTGTTTTCATACTAGGCGTTTGATGGAAACAAAACAGATGCATGAGCAGAAATGCCAAGAACTTGAGGAGCGACTTCGTCTGTCTCAAGATCTAAATTGTGATTTCAGAGTACAGCTGGAAAGGTTTCTAATTACATTTTTTCTGAATACAATTCCTGTAAAACTCAAGTAGATGTAAAATTGAATGTAAAAGACTATGCAAAGTATGTTGCTTTTAGAATAGGCAGTAAAATTTTTTTTTTGTTACTGCAGCATTGAACAATCAATGACAGAAAACTTGCGAGACCTGTCTGTAAAATATGAATGTCTGGAACAAACACTTGGTGAGCAAACTTGATCATGTCTTATGACAATTTTACATTCCAATTTACTTTTTTCGCTAGCTATATATTAACCTAGGTATAATTGTAAATGTTCATAAATTCATCACTTTTCTAATTAGAAAATGTACAAACTGATTATAAAGGGCGGCTGGAAAGATCAAATTCTTTACTTGATAAGACAAAAGAGGCTTATGAGAGTAGGTAGGGACAACTTTCAATAATACATAAAAAATATATTTTTTTTTTTCACTTTGTTATGCCTAAACTCGTCTCCTGTCATAGTAAAATTGATGCTGATACAATGAATCAAGTGTATGCACAACTTAGAGAAGATTACAACTGCTTAGAAGTGAACAGTAAAAGAGTTGAAAAACAATTAGCTGGGACAGAAGTAGAATTGCTGGAAAAGAAGGTTTGTAAAAGTTGTTAGCTGTGAAGTATGCACTTCAATTACTCTTCAATGGCAAGTTTCTTTCTTCTTGCTGGGTTTTTTGTTGTTTGCTACTACCCTCTTTAATTAATTTTTATGCAAATTCCTTTTTTTAAAAAGCTTCCTAAAATAAAAATCTGACTATAATCACGGTGTTTTCATATATAATTACAAAATTTTATATATATAATTTGAAAGCTTCGAATGAATTTTAAAAAAAAATTAGAAAAGATAAAATTTTCAGTCGGAAAAACTTTTGGGGGACCTAGATTTTGCAAGAAAGATTTTCTTACAAAAAAGGAATTCGAAAATTTTTCTATCTGAAAATTTTGGTTTATAATATTAGAATACTAGTCTTAAGGAACCAGGTATGGCTTTTTTATAGCCGAATCAATTGTAATGTACAAGTCAGAATACTTTTTTCTATTATTTAAGAAACTTGAGACCAGCTTGTTACAAAGTTTAAAATTAGCAGAAGAATCCAAAACGAAGCTTGAAAAGGATTTCATGGAAACGATAAACTCATATAATAAAAAGGTTTGTTAGTTTTTTTCTGAATGTGTAAATTTTCTATCAGCAAATATCACTAGGAAGAAATTTTGGTGCAAATAAAATTTGGTAGAAAGTAAATTTGATAAATTTCTTACGTTAAGGTGTATAACATCGTCACATTTTTACTTTCTTCTAGATTGAAAAAGAAAATAAAAAATATTTAGAAGAGCTAGCACAATCAAGAAATGAAAAACAAGATCTGTCAAGGTTTGTTCTTTGAATTTATCATGTTATCCTCATTTCTGTTACTCATTTCCGTCCTTTTCTAGCATGGATAGAGTTTTCTTATAGCTTTTACATGTATTACGATTTTTTGTGTAAGCCCATGGTCTAAACCTCAGGTTAACGATATTTCTCTGGATAACTTCAATTGCTGCGATTATTGAAGTACACACATTATTTCAACGATCTTTTGTTTTCTCATTCAAGTAAATTAGAGGAGAAGCAGGAATTGGTAGAACGTTGTGAAAATCTTAATGAAAGGTACTGATTCTTATATCTTTTTAAAAATGATTTTGTGATGGAAATTTCTAAACCCTGAGAACAACGGTTTACGGTTGTTTATGTATATATTTTTCACGTTTTAGCCTTCAAAAACAAGTTGATACTTTGCGTGCAGAAAATGTACAGTAAGTGGCTGTTATATAATTTCTGATACTCTTTCAAATTATAATGTTCTTTGATTAAAATAAATCGTAAAAACTTTTCTCTTTCTGACCGATGCCAGGCCTCCTGTAAAAAATGTTTTTTTTAAATAAAACTCCAAAGTCCTATATTTTTTAGCCTTTACAAATTTTAAGTAACACTCGTGAAATTATGCTAAAGGAGAATGAGAGGTAATTCAGTGTAGTAGCCAGGATTTTTCTTGATATAATTTCTGTCGTGTAAGTTTGACGCATAAATGGGTAATATTTTTAGGTTGAACGAAAAACTTGCTTTAGAACAAAAATCAAATAATGAAAAAGAACAGGAATTCAACAGGTGATGTTTTTTATAATATCTTATATTCAGGTGTATATGATTCTATTGCTCTTTTTATATTGTTTTTTTTATATAATTAGAGAGAAGTTAGAGATGAAAACGGAATATCGAAAAATACAAGATGAAATAGGCAGGTAAAGAGTGTTTAAGCTTTGATTTAGATTCAAGACACTTTAACAAATTTCCTACAATTAAATAATCAGCCCGGTGCAATCCGGAACGCTTTTTTCATTGCCATTGGCAGTGACTTGCCTGGGAGAATAGCCCTCTCAGAAAATTACTTTTGTTAGACATTCTGTATCGTTTTTAAGCGAATTCGTTTCTTTCTTTGCTATCAGAAAGTTAGTTTGTGGTTTTTTGTTTGGACAATGATAGTTTCATTCTTCATAGATTTAGCATTTGTTGCATTAAAATGCGTTTAAAGAAAAAAACATTTATTTTTTTAGAAAAGTACACTTTTCTCTTCATAAGAACAATTTTTATAACAGAAAAAAGGCTTGGAATGGCTGTTAAATGTAAGAAAAATATAAGAACAATTCCAGGCTAAACACGATAAAAAAAATTTCCTGGTTCCGTCATTTTATTAGAAGCAATTGACAGGGAGTGGGAAGGGGATTCGCTGGGGGTAATCCTCCGAGAGGCAATCTGCTGGGGGAAAATTCACCTAGTACCAACAATTGCCGAGCATAAAGAAAGAAAATTAATTTTTTAATTTTTGGCAACTGGTTAGCAGTATGTCAATTTTAACGTTGTTTCGTTATTGCTTGTCGTCAACTTTTTATATATATCTTATTTGTGACCATAATATGATTATAGGCAATTAATTGAAACCCAGATAAAACTGAACAAAGCTGAAGAAAAATGTGCGAGGTATGTTATAAACACGTTAACCTTAGATTACGGAATGTAAGTGTATCCTTCACTTTTTGTATGTGACATTTCTACTAAGACTTACATGAAATTCGACCGAGTAAGACTCTTTCATAGCAAGCTTGATAAATGGCATTTTTAGAAACGTTTAAGAAATTTGAGCAGAGTTTATATACTACGCATTAATCTGTATATCTTTAGCTATCCACTAGCTTTGACTATAACTGCTTTTAGTGAGACAGACGAAGCAAAGTACAAAGAAATGATCGAAGAACTCACTCTGTAAGTTTTTTTTTAAATTTCTTTATAGGGAGAAGAAATTTTTTTTTATCTAGTGCTAATTAATTTTCCTCCTTTTCTTTAGATGGAAAAATAAATACGAAGAATTGGAAAATAAAGTTTCACCATTTATGGTAAGTATTGTTTTATTTCCAAGTGTCTGTTTGTTCTCCCTTTGAAGATCGCATTCTCATGTTTTATACGGTTTAGGCGCAACTGGATCAGTATGAATTGGAGAAGCAGAGCCTACTGAATGAAAATTCGTTTACTCAAAAAGAAATAAATAAGCTGTCCGAAAAATATGCTCAGATTCTTGGACATCAAAATAATAAACAAAAGATTCATCATGTGAGAAAGTTAAAGGAAGAGAATTTGAAATTGAAAGCGGTAATATTAAATTTTGGTTTATTCTTCGATTTTTCTCTGGTACATGTAGCACTTCTTACATACATGTCGTTCTCTACGTTCTTTCTTCTGTAAAACCTATCAGTGTTATTGGTATTGATTGTGACTGGTAAACTAGATAAATGCATATTTTTGCTCTTAGATGAAAAAGCAGGGAATATCTTAAAATGTTTTTATAACTTTTCATTGAAAGATTAGTTTCTTGTTATTGCTAATAATTGAGTTTTGGAGACTTACGATGGGTTTGTTAAAAGCCCTGCTGCAAGCTTCAAGATGTCGGATCTTTAAGACTATCATATTACCATGTCCTGATTCTTTCTTTTATTGCGCCACTTTTTGTCAGGACAGCTATTTTGATGGAATTAAGAAAATCGCGTGACGTAGTGTACGACATTCACATTGCGTACACTTATTAAATTGATATGTATATTTTTGACATTTGGCTGATGAAACATATGCTATTATTTAAAAAGTTAACAAACGAATCATGTTAAAAAACCACTGAAAACACGATAGCGGTTTTCTGGCTGACTGGTGTTTTTTTTTCTCTATAGGATGTGATGCAGTTAAAAGCTGCTACTTCAAAAGATAGGCTCAAGATAAGTCAGTTAGAAAATCAAATATATCCTAAAAAAATCGACACATCGAAAGCTTTCAAACATGCAGACAAAGAGAATGCGCGACAACCTTTGAAGCCAAGTATGTATCAGCGCTTGTGTTTGTAATATTTCTTTTTAATGTTTTCCTATTGTCTGTGTTTGGGTTATTGTGTTTTCGATTTTTATTTTCAGCTAATTCGTGATCCTGGCACAAAAAACAGTGTAGGCACAAAAAACACTGACGCATGCGTATTTGCAAACATGTATATACTAAAGGTAGATACTCGTTTGCGATAAGAATGTGAGAAGAATCACAGTGTTTATATGAATTGTTTAAAGACAATATAATGAAATTTGTAAGTTCGTAGTCTAAGAGTATCTTGTGAATAATTTTATTTCCTGCGTGTGTGAATAAGTTTTATTTCCTGCGTGCTGTGAGATAACATTTTTTATGACGGCCATATTTTTGATGCCAACTCTCTCTCCTGATTTCGGATATCAACGAATGAAGCAGTTCACTCTTATAAAAGTAATCTTTCAGATAGACTTTTGCGTCATTTAAAATGCTTGATATTGGCAAGGTGTTCTGTTAATAACATAAATATGATTTTCTTCTTAGCAACAAAGAATCACGTTTCTCTTTTAAAATCTTTCTTTGCTTTTACTTTGTAGCACGCCTTTTATAACGATGTAAGGACTGAATGGAACTTTGATATTTTTAATTTGATCTTAGTAAATAAACCTTGCCGACATACTTAAGCAGTTCTTTTAAGGAAAATTTTCCGTAGCCTCAGTTCATCGATTAGAAACCAATCGCTCAATTCGTTAAATTTTATTGGCGCTAAATTTTAAAGGAATCCCGAGGTGAAGAGTTTCTTTAACGACGTTATTAATATTTATTTTATTAAAATATATTTTACGCATCTATAAAATCTTTTTCAAGTGCTGTAAACCATATTTTTTTTCTGTACCGTTTAGTTTAAACGCGCAGTGAAATTAAATATTGCAGATAAACAGATATCATCTTAGGAATTTTAATTTTATATCAAAGTTGAGAAACTGCACTTTCCGTTAAAATTGAAAGTCATAACTTTTAAGCGTTTTCAGAGGTGCTGATAACTTGTTTTTGACAGCATATCAATTCTCACAAAGATACATGTGCAGAAAATATAAAAAGCAATTCTCATGATTGAAATAAGTCAAATAGGGTCTAAATAAAACGCGTGTCAGGTTTAAACAATTTATCCAGTCCAGAAAAACGACATGTCCGCTTTTCAAGGCCGCTGCCGGAATATTTAACCTTAATTATGCTAGTAGAAATAGAGCTATATTCTGGGTCAAAAACACTTGCTGAGTGGTGATGTTTTGCTATGTTGGACCGTGTGAGGTACATCATACGTATGTGCTCGTTATATCTAAGTCAAACATCCAGGACCACTTGCAATAAGCTACTGGGAAGCGAAAATCCAGCTTATTAAGAGCAAATGACAGGAATTATAAAAAGTATAAAGGTTGGTCTTTTAAAATAAATCGAATAAGATGGCCGACAAGCGATAAATGAGCAACAATTAGTCTGTTCGCAACTAAAGTAACTTGGTTTCCATTACAATTTGCATGCACCTGTTGCAAAAATAAATTTTTTGCGTCACTTTGTTGTAAATCACGCTCACAATAAAGTCGTCAGTTTTTTTGTGAAACGTTTCCTTCTTAAGACTACAGGTCTTAGGATCAAGGTTGGCCTGAGGTTATGAACACTTAACTTAGCTTCCAATAAAAACACAAGGAGTTATAAAAATAATTATATCTTTTTCAAACACGTGTCGTATGTCGTCGTCTTCCGGCGCATGCTCACAGTGGATTCAATGGTTCATAAACACTAAAAATAAGTTAGGAAGTTAGATCATTAGATGCCAGGATAAACTTTTTTTTATCTCATTGCGAATAACCTGAAAATATTTCTAGAAAACAAACTTTTAGGGTTTACCATTCGCAATTTAACAATGCTTCTTATTACACGAAATCAGGGCGACCCGCTTTTACTTGTCACAGTTAAGAAATATCCACCAATAAATCAATAAAGTTGGTCATTTGTGTTTCTTAGCGCCATGTTGTAAAATCGACCATCCACTCGTGACCTCGATTTCAAGCTTTTCTACCACCTTAACATACAAAAATTGTCCTCGAAAGAGAAAACATGGCATCGAGTTCATACCACCATCTTAAATCACAAAAAAAGCGCGGCGAACTACAAAAAATAAAAAGACACGAACCATGCACATTCTCTGCAACCATCTTTGCGAAATCGTATAACCCGATCGTAATCATGACCGTCACATTTAAGGTGGTTGCAATCTTTAATCTGTGGACAGTGCTCTGGATCAATATATTTTTCAGCAGGTATAAAATTCTTCGGGTCGAGATGAGGTGGAATTGTTGTTTTGATTGGTTTCGTGTACATTCTTTTGAGGAGAAAGTATGCACTGCATACTACAATCTGAATAGAAAAAAAGTAATCAAATATAGAACTAAACAGAGCAAAACAAAATACAAAATCCTAAGGGAAATAATTTTCGAGGCTCGTTGACATAAATGTTGAATTGTGCTACACGTTATTTTTATAAGAACCAATTAAATCTGGCCTAAGGCTGGCTGTTCTTATTTTTAAGTATTTGTTCCTTCTCTATTCTCAGTAAGAACACAACTTCAGAATTTAGCCTCATTCGTTCTTGTGGGCTTTTTTCTCAAATTTATGTTTTTACAAGTCGATAAAGCCCGTGGAAAAATCCACTGAAGCAGGATAAAATTGAAAAATAAGCGTCATATGAATTTTGATGACGTCAGCAACTCATCTGCAAAAAAAATTAGAACCTTGTTTTTACGTTGCCTTTGTTGTGTAGACCTTAAAGCGCTGATCAAGGAAATGTATGTAATCACGTGCTTTTGATGAATGGTTAATGAGATTTTCAGGGTTTAAAAAATTTGCTGACGTCAGCAAAGTCCCTAATAAAAGCCTGTTACAAACAGACACAGCGGATGTCTTCATTTTCCTTTGATGTTGCCGAAAAAAAAGTTATGTCTATTATGTTAAATTTTTTGACGCTAGGGAGCGACGAAAATAACACTACTTTAACGTCAATCTCTTATAATAATACGCTAAGTGTGTCTGTCTGTCACTTTTGCAAAGTGGATAAAATTTCCTTGATAAAGTCTATAAAACATCGTCTATAAATTTGTTCTGTAAATTACCAAACTTTGACGTTAAAGCAATATTGACGTCAAAGGAAAGTATATTAAGATTAGTGAAGCCATTGCATTGCACTTTTAAATTTAAGGCTAAATAACTTGGAAACGGGTGGAAATAACTGACGTCATCTCCTGCGTAGGTAACTAGGGACTACCTTTGACCAATTTGGGTAAGTTTCCCAAACCTGGGTCCCTGAATCCGTTTCGGGAATGGACGGGTTGATGACGTCATCAAAAAACCTTCAAACCCTAATATCTCTGCAACCGTTTGTCAAAAATACACGATCCTTTACATTTTCTTGATCAGCGTTTCAAGATCTATACGATGAAGGCAACAGGTATACACATTTCTGAAAAAAAAAGTTTTGTGTTCTGACATGTCTCTGCTGACGTCATCAAAATTTAAATGACGGGTATTTTTCTCTGTTATCCTGCCTAAGTGGATTTTTCCACGGGCCTTATCGACTAGTCTATATAATAATACGCTAAGTGTGTCTGTGTGTCTGTGACAGGCAAAGTGGATGTCTTCATTTTCCTTTGATGTTGCCGAAAAATGCATCTCTAATATGTCAAATTTTCTGACGTTACGGCGCGACGAAAATAACACTACTTTAACGTCAATATCCTATATTAAATTAATGAAACCATTACAGTGCAGCTAAAATTTTAAGGCCAAATAACTTGGAAACGAGTTGATGACGTCAATGATTTTTCACCGCGTGGGTAACTAGGGACCACCTAGGATCAATTTGGGTAATATTCCCAAACCCGGATCCCCGAATCCGTTTCGGAATGGACGGGTTGATGACGTCATCAAAAAACCTTTAAAAAACCACAATATTTCCGTAACCGTTTGTCAAGAGTACATGATCCTATACATTTTCTTGATCAACGTTTCAAGAGCTATAACATGAAGGCAACGGGTATACAAATTTCGAAAAAATAATTTTCTGTAGTTTTATTAGGGACTTTGCTGACGTCCGCAAAATTTTTAAACCCGTAAATCTCATAAACCATTCATCAAAAGCACGTGATTACATACATTTCCTTGATCAGCGCTTTAAGGTCTACACAATAAAGGCAACGTAAAAACAAGGTTCTAATTTTTTTTGCAGATGGGTTGCTGACGTCATCAAAATTCATATGACGCTTATTTTTCAATATTATCCTGCTTCAGTGGATTTTTCCACGGGCTTTATCGACTGGTACATATATAATACATATAATGTAATTACATAAGAACAATAGTTTTAATCTGAGGTTTATTTTATTCGTGTTCTTATATAGTTTTATAAAAAGCGTGTATGTTGTCAAACTGCAGCATAAAAATAGAAAAGGAGTCACGGTCGTTTCCAGATCCGCCTACCCTAGACGCCTATTTATAGACAGAAGGTAATACATTACCGAAGAATTATTCAATTGCTGTGAAAGTTGTGAAAATATAATATGGAAATTTTACGGGTATGAGAAAGCAAGGGCTTTTCTACTAATAAATGCCATTTTCAACACGCGGTACTTTGGGTCCTATAAGCGAAAAATATAAATAATAAAATGACGAAAAAAAATATCCATCAATATTTTTACCTTTTTCCATGATAGACAATTTATAATTTTTTATTTAAATTATCAAATACTTTTTATGTTTTTTTCTGCCCAATCCATAGCCAAGATATATTTACAACAATCACAAGAAAGGATCTTTTCAGTTCGAAAATAGCTGTCAATCAAAGAGTAATACAGAGTTTTTAGTTTGCAATCCTCGTCAAATAAAGCCTAAAAAACCTTTTTCGGTTTAAACTGTGTAAACCCCGCTTCAGTGTGATTCCACTGTACAACCTTGCCTCCGTACGAAACGAAAAACCTTTCACGTTACCTGTTCTTTTTGTGCACTCACGTACAAAACTTATCACGGAATTGAAAAGGGGCTCAAACAGCCAAGTGGTTTAGCGTTTTGAATCGAATAACAAGCGCGTGTAGTAAATACCGAAATAACGATACCATGCTAATACACAGCACAAGATAGTCATATGAATAATAAAAACAAAACATCGAGCAGTGACCTGCTGTCATCAAGATTGTGTCATAAAATACAAGGTTATGCTACATTGATTTTTTTTCTTTCCTTCAAAAAATGAAGCTTGTGCTGTCGATAGAGAAATTAAAAAAAAATCGATCTTACGTACAATAACAAGGATAACTTTTCCTTCAGTCTTCATATTTAATAACTTTCAACTTTTAACGTGGCATCTCCAAGATGTTCACTTGTTTTTTTTAATGATGCATTTTTAAGATGCGATTTTCAACATAATATTTCTTTTGTGATAGGTAATCCCGTTAAACAAAAGCATCCAACATCTTGATTAGCTCCACGTATTTTTCGTGACTCATTCTTTTATACAATAATTAGCAATAGGTAATTTAATTGCGTTTAATTTTTTGAAATTTACTTTTTTGTAAAGCGACGTTGACACAATGATGTATAATATATATTCATTCGAGGGCAACAATAAACAGAAAATAATCTGCAACCTTTCGTCACCAAAATTTAGTGGCAGATTATCATAAAAACTTTTTAGATAACCAAGACAAACATTCATACTGTCTTGTGTACGTCTGTCGCGACAATAAGGGTTGCATTGGGACTTCAGATAATACCGAATCTTGATAAAATATTTTTTCTAAGAATATAAGGACTACTGTGCTATTCAAACACTTTCCCGACATGTTGGCACTTTGTGTAGTTTCCTGCATAACCAATAAAAAAAAGTTCTCTAAACCCGTGTGATGTCAATATTTACTTGGAGAAGAAAATGCACAAATCCTGACATTGAAAACGTACAAGCATCTGTGAAACAGCCTTACATTTATAAGATAAAAGCAACAACCAGAAAAAAATAATACTGGAGCAAATACAGAATATTTTAAATGAAAAGAAAGTTACAATTTTTTATTAACAATTTTAAAGTTTAGTATAAATTTCTACAACATTATTAATCAAAAATCAAATATTTTCTGTTTTTTAATCGCCTATAGTTGTCCATTGGGAGATTAATTGTGTACAGAGTCTTCAAAAACGTTCTAAAAGCCATACAAAATAGTATACAAAAACTTTCTGTGTCACGTTGTGTGCAAAACACTTAGTCCATCAGCACATATGTCGCGTCTGTCGCCACGCCGCAATTGTTGTCTTTTTGCGACATCAACACATATCCGTCGTTACCCCAATGTGTCGACCACGAGTTCTTTATCAACCAGTAAGCCTGTCCGTTTTGCACTCCATAACCTACAGCCAATACAGCGTGATCAAGCCGATCAGGGGTATTTCCTGTAAGAAGAATGTGTTACTTTAGATAATAATGAAGCTATTCAGGAAAATTTATAAGTACCGCCAGCACAACATAATCCGTTCAATGTGTTCAGTGACGGATTAGCAAATACAACAACGCGTAACTAATCTACAATCTTCAAAAATTTTGCCAAGGTTATTTTTGCCGAAATCATTAAATTTTGCAAATTTAGCTTAACTCAAAGGTACGGTTTGCATTTGTTTGCATGGTACCTCAAGAACACTTTCCAAAACACCACAAAAAAGTACACTGAGACTCACCACATTCTGGCTCGTAATAAACTCCATGTGAATAAAACACAAGTGACAAGTGGGCAGCGTCAATTCCAACAGCTACTGGACCTCGTTGCGCAATGGCAATCTTTAATGCATTTAAGTCGCCCGATGTCACGTTTACGTAGCCGGTAATGTTAGCACCAACTTTGCCTTTGTGACAGAAGCCGTCCTAGAAAAACGATAATGGCGTCGCAACTAAACCTAAATACATCGGTAAACGGTCTCTGGACGTAGACGTAAAAGGAATTAAATACTACGTAAATGATGGAAAGAAATACATCACTACTACTAGCTTCTAGATAACTGGTTCTGGAAGCAACTTGTAGCTTCTAAAAGAGAAAATGCTATTACAAACACTCTTTTAAAAGCTAAAAGATGCTTACAATAGCACGATACGGGCCGTAGCTTTCTTCAGTAAAAATGCCGCCGTGTTTCATCATGTATTCATAGGAGCGGAATTCCTCCCCACCATCGCAGCCGTTATTTCCGAATCCCCACGAACAGTCCATCAAGTTTTGTTGAGACAGGCGAATCAATCGCTTAGTCTGCAAAGAAAAAGCAGAACATATAAGGAGACTGCCAGTAATAAAAGTAAGTAAATAGATTCGCAACTTAC